>NC_050575.1:22020407-22176317 GCF_011100635.1 Trichosurus vulpecula | reverse complement strand
GTATTGTGGGCACCTACCCGCCCCAAGAACTGGTAGTTAAACATTTACCAATGCACCCGTCTCCATGTAATGTGGAGATCACATGGCTTTCTCTGAGCGGTTGGGTCCATATAGGGAGAATTATTTTCAGAACATAAGAGCCTTAGGAACACGCACCTGTGCTGGGAGAGACCCTTGACCTGCCCTGTCCAATCAAAAGGAGTGGGAAGAGAGAAGGTAAAAGGAGGGAGAAGGGAGGTGGGGGAAGGGAGAGGAAGAAAAAAGGAAAGGAAGAGAAACGGAGGCATAAAGGGAAAGGAGATGATGGAAAAGGAAATATGGAAGAGGTATGCAGAGAGAGAGAGAAGGGACAGGGAGAAAGGAAAGAGGGGAGAGAAATCATAAAATTTGGGGCTAGATGGGACCTTAAAATAATCTAATTCAACCCCCTCATTTTATTGATTAGAAACCCGAGCCCTAGAGAGGGAGAAGGGAGGGGAAAAGGCAGAGAGGAAAAGAGAGAAGGGAGCAGAGGAGAGAAACCACAGACCCCCATCTCAGGCATGCCAGACACAGTCCTGCTGGCCAGGAAGTTCTTCCAGACTGATGGCGTATGGAGACTGCCAGTCCCGCTCAAAGATACTCTTCAGGTTGTCCTGAATGGTGGGTGCTGGGTGGTGGGGATCAGAGGTACTTTGGTTGATGACCAGCCCCACACCAGCTGTGTTGGTGAAATAATCCTCAGACCAGTTGGATGTTCCTATGGGAGGAAGTGCATCTAGCATTATTCATATAGCACTCAAAGACATGATCAGTTCTCCATCAACCACCAATGGTGCAGCATAGCAATGACCACGATAGGTGTTTTGTTGGTACCTCAAGCTCAACAGGCCCCAAACCAAACTCATCATCTTTTCTCCCAAACCCACTGCTTTTCTCAATTTCTTGATATCTACTATGAGCACCACCATTCCCAGCTTTCTTCATTCTTAACTCTTCTCTTCTTCCCTTCCTCCCACATCCAAGCAGATGCCAAGTCCTGTTGCTTCTACCTCCAGAACATGGCTTATATTTGCCCTCTTCCCTCCATGGGCAGGGATACTGCTGCAGTCCTGGGCCTCACCTTATCTAGCCTATTATGATAGCTTCCTAACTGTTCCCTCTGCCTGGCCTTGTCCCTTCTCCAATCCATCCTTCACAGACTACCAAAATTCCTAATGCACACTTCCAGCCATCACTTCCCAATCTTCAAGAGTTTTCTATTGCTTTTAGAATAAAATACAAGTTCCTTACACTGACATTCAAGGCCTCCACAATCTAGCTCCACACTGCATCTCCAGACTTATTTACTTCTACCTCCCTTCCTCTGACTTTTTTGTACCAGCCATAATATTGTGTCCTCTAGCTGCGCTCATCGTGCCCTATTCCACCTCTGAGAATTCATGCAGGCCATTATTCAGGCCTGAAACATACTTCCTCCTCTCCATTAGCTGACTTTTTTTTTTCCTTCAAGACCCAGCTTAGGGTCCACCCCACCCCTCTCCATGAAGCCTTCTCTGATCCCCCTGCTTCAGCTAAAAGGAATTTCTTTCTCCTCAAATCTTCCTAAAGCCCATTGCCTGGATTACCCCTTTCCTTCTGTCATCTTCTAGCTTGTACCGTACTTATCTGTGGCAGCTAACTGGCTCAGTGTGGGGCAGGTAGGTGGCACAGTGAATAGAGCTCCAGCCCTGGCGTCAGGAGGACCAGAGTTCAAATGTGGCCTCAGACACTTACTAGCTATGTGACCCTGGGCAAGTCACTTACTCCAACTCAGTTTCTCCTCTGTAAAATGAGCTGGAGAAGGAAATGACCAGCCACCCCAGCATCTTTGCTGAGAAAACCCCAAATTATGGAGAGTTGGACACGACTTAAACGACTCAACGACAATACTTAGTTACAAGTGACCCTGGGTAAGTCCTTTAACTTCTGTTTGCCTCAGTTTCCTCATGTGTAAAATGGGGAGCATAATGGCACCTGTCTCTCAGGGGCGTTGTAAAGATCAAACAAGAGAGTGATTGTAAAGCACAGTAAGTACTATATAGATGTTAGCTATTATTATCATGTCATATCCCTCCCTTCCATTGGAGTGTCAGCTCCTGGAGGACAGGGACCACGTTCTTCATTTTTGTATCCTTTTTGCCCTTTGGCAATGGCTGGCCCCTAACGAGTATTAAATTGATTAAATGGTCTTAAGTAATAGATAATGCAGGTGACACAGGAGGTGTGGGCCAAGTGTTTCTTGATCGATCGGCCCTCTAGAACTCGGAGGCATTCGGCCTTTCCATTCGGCATGGGAATTCCCAGGGGACGATGGAGGTGCTGAGGAGCGAGAGGGATGAGGTATCCTGGGCCCAGCTAAAATCTCTGGTGCCCATCTGTATCCAGAAGGGCGTGGGGGTTCTGAGAATGAGAGTGGCCGTAGAACATCCAACCTGAAAGGCCTTGAGGGAGGGATCATCTGGGCCAATTCCTTCCCTCTGTAGAAAAAGAAGCTGCTTTCCCCCAGCTTTGTTTGGGGTTCTTTCTTTCCCAGCACAGTTGAAGTTGGGCACGGTAGGGGGGTGTGGTGGAAAGAATACTGCACGCTGAAGAAGGAAGGAAACAAACGTTTATGAAGTGCCTACTAGGTGCCAGGCACTGTGCAAAGTGCTCTACAGATACGATCCCATTGGATTCTCACAGCAGCCCTGAGAAACAGGTGCTTTTATTATCCCCATCTCATAGTCGAGGGAACTGAAGCAGACCAAGGTTAACGAGGCACCTTGCCCAGGGTCACACGGCTAGGAAGTGTCTGAGGCAAGATTTGAACTCAGGTTTTCCCAGCTCCAGAGCCCGTGCTTTCTCCGTTATGTCACCTAGTTGCCTCCTAGGCATTAGACCGATGTTCCACTCCCATTCTGAGACTTAATAGCTGTGGGATCATGAGTGAATCATTCCCCCTCTCCTATGCCTCAGGACCACCTACTTCACAGGATTGATTTCCTGCTTTGCAGACTTTAAAGGCCATATGATGTGACGTTATTTTCATCCTTGTGATCCCTGTGACCACAATAACAAAGCAGCATGGGAGAGAAGCATGAACACTGGTTCTGGAGTCAAAGGACTTGGGTTCAAATCCTACCTCTGATCCTTACTATCCATATAACCTCACCTAAATTCCTTGGGCCTCAGTTTCCTTTTCTGTAAAGTGAAAGGGTTGGATTTTCAGCCCTAGATCCATGGCCTTTTGAACTCCCATTTCTCTAGCACCTTATGGCTCGCCAAGTGCCTTCCTTATAATAATCCCAAGAAGAGGAATTTTATTATCCCCATTTTTAGGTGAGGAAACTGAGGCCCAGAGAGGTGAAATGACTTGGCCGGGGACACACAGCTAGTTAGCTAGGGTCTAATAAGTATTGAGTCCAGGGTTCAAACCCAGTTTCCTCCTCGCTTCCCCTACTGCCAATTTCATATCCTCTTTCTTCTGTCATTGTTCTGCTGTCGGGTTCATTCATCTTCTCCAGGTCTTTGTTTCCGTCCTCCACGGACCTCCCGGTCACTCGCCTCCCTCCCCATCTCCCATGACCTCTTTCTCCCATCGGCCTTGGCCAGGCACAGAGCGACCACACCTCTGTCTTCCCTTTCCCCTCACCTCACCCAGACTTGTGCCAGGTTTCAGAATCCCTACTTGCAGCTCTGCCATAGGAAGACTGGTTGGAGGAATTGGGAATGTTTAGTCTGGATAAGGGGAGACTTGGGAACAACGTGAGAGCTGACCGATAGGTTTTCTTCATGTTGAAGAGGAACTGGGCAGAGAGATCGGTTTCAACGCAACACGAAGAAAACCACCCCAATTATCAGCTGTCTAAAAGTGGTGTGAGTAAACAGTGAGTCTTCAGTCACTGGATCCTGTACATCCCTCTGCCTGGGATGGTGGAGAGGGGATTCCCATCAGGGTCAGGATTCTGGACTGGAACTGAGAGAACTGGATGCCACTGAGGTCCTTTTCAGCTGTGGGATGCCCCAAGCATAGCGAGCCAGGCCAGCCCCGGGCCTGGGCATTTCAGGATTAGGGTGAGGGTGATATTCTCATGGGTCTAAGCAGCTTTGTCCTTCCTTGTGATCTCAGGGCCACCCAGATAAGCCCACCCTGAGCAGGTAGTCCAGACCCCACCCTGCCTGCTTCCCTCCCCCCTTCACCGCCCTCCGCTGAGTGGAGCACTCTTACCCACGTATGCCTTCTTCTCTGTGACCGCGTACTTGCTGTGACTCACTCTGCTGTAAGGGATGTTGGAGTGATTTCCCACCGGGATGATGAATATTTTCTTCAAGGAAACAGAGATAAATAGACTGTCACAGAGCTGGGCAGCAGACTCGGGAGGAGGGGCCCTACTAATGGCAACCATAGGATCGTAGACTTAGGACCCTAAGGCATCATAGAAACCATCAAGTCCAGCTCCATCACTGTACCGAGGGGGATACTGAGGCCCAGAGAGACTGGGTGATTTACCTAAAGCCTCACAACTAGTCAGGGGCAAAGCTGGGATTTCTGTTCTGAGCCTAGAGCCTAGAGCTTTCCCCCGCTGCAGCAACCTCACATGGAAGATGCTAGCTAGCAGCTAACTTCTCTAAAACACCCACCAACCCACCCTCCAGCTTCCTGGGACCGTGAAAAGAGGTCTGGACTTAGAGTAAGGAGACCTGGGATTTGAATCCCAGCTCTGCCACTTCCAAGCTATGAGACAGTTAATTTCTCTTCTCTGGGCCTCAGTTTCCCTATCTATAAAATGGATATTACCATATCTGCCTTGCCTCCCTTCCTGGACTGTTGTGAGGACTGAATGGGAACAGGTGAAGTACCACACAGGTGTACTATTATTACTACTACTGGCTAATATTTATATAGTGCCTACTATGTGTCAGGCACTGTGCTAAATGCTTTACAGAAATCATCTTATTTGATCCTCACACCTTCCCTGGGAGGTAATTGCTATTATGATCCCTATTTTGTAGATGAGGAAACTGAGGCAAACGGAAGTCAAATGACTTGCCCAGGGTCACACAGCTAGTAAGTGTCTGAGGGTGAATTTGATCTCAGGTCTTCCTGACTGTAGGCCCAGTACTCTATCCACTATGGTCTAAGTTTATTGAATTTTATCAATATTATTGTTTCATAACAGATACATTTATAATTTAATACTTTAATATTAGAGACATACATATTAAGTGCTTGATCCTTCTGTTGATACTGTAAGCTCTATGAGGACAAGACCTAGAGCTTAGCTAAACTTGTCATCTCCTTAAGAACTGAGTAAGGGACTGCGCACAGTAGGCCTTCAGTAAGAGTTGATTTATGATGAAGCTCTTAGGCTTGAAAGTGTCGTTTCAGCTCCCTAAGCATATAATTTAATAATGATGCTTTACATTCCTAGTACACCTTAAAGTTTACATGCCACTTTCCTTGCAAAAACCCAATGAAATGAGTCATCTAACTCTGATTATCCATGATTTACAAATGAAGGCACCGAACCTCAGAGAGATGAAGTGTTTTACCTAAGCTCATACAACCAATAAGTATTCAAGTCAACTGCAAGTCATGGCCTCATTTCCCTGATCTCATGGTCCTCTTCGAGAATGAAGGATAAACACAACACCATAATTGGAGCCAGGATTCAACTCAAGGTCTATCTATCTGGTACATTGCGTCTCTACCCAGATGGTCTCAGAGGGCAGAGAGTCAATGGAACTGGGGGCTAGGCCTCAGTTTCCCCTGCTGTATAAAATGAGGGGGTTGGACTAGCTAGTCCACAAGGTTTTTCCCAAACCTAGGATCCACCAGTCAATATGAGACTCTGAGCAGTCAGTTGTCACTCACCACATCTATGGTAACATTGGTCTGAGGGTTAGTGAGAGCCTGTAGGGACCTCAGGTATGGGAACATGGAGGGGTCTGAGTTCTTCCCGCAGCTGATAAGGAGATGGATGAGCACATGCCGGTCGAAGGCCGCCTCCCTCAGAGCGTTGTCGATGACTGGCCAGTACCTGGGGGACAGGAGGAGAAATCACTATTCTGCAACATCTCTCACATTCGTTCCCTTTTCTTTGGTCCCTGAGATTTTGGTCTTTGGTCCCAGACTCTCCTACTCTGGGGCCTCATCACCTCTCACTTCAACGATTGTAATATGCTCTTAGCTGAACCCCTGATTTGCTCCCTCTCCTCTCTCCAATCCCTCCAGGACACGCTAACCCAGCCGCCTTCCTAATGTACCACTAGGTCCTACTCATTCTTCTAGTCATAAACCTTCAGTGGCTCCCCACTTCCTATACAATAAAGAATAAATCCTGATACCAGTATTTAGTCTAGCCTCAACCCACTTTTCTAGGTCTTATCTCACACTATTCCCTTTCATATACTTTGTCTTTACTGTTGTTCAGTTGTTTCAGTCATAGCCAACACTTTGTGACCCTATTTTGGGGTTTTCTTGGCAAAGATAGTAGAGTAGTTTCCATTTCCTTCTCTGGCTCATTTTACAGATGAGGAAACTGAGGCAAAGAGGGTTAAGTAAGTCACCCAGCTAGTAAGTGTCGGAGGCCAGATTTGAACTCAGGAAGATTCATCTTCCTCGCTCCAGGCCTTGTATTCTGTGCGCTATGGCGCCACCTAGTGGCCCCCCATATACTTTATGAAACAGCTCATCTGAAACTCCATCCTTCTATTCTCATCCTTCTCCCTCTTGTCTCTATGGCTTTCCTCATACTGGTCCTCAGACAAGAATGGACTCCCTCCTTCCTCATCTTTCTCTTTTGAAATCCCTCCTTTGTTCAGGGTCCAGCTCAGGTGCCATGTCCTCCAAGAAGCCTTCTCTGACACAAGACCCTCTCATCTGCACATGCAGGTGAAAAAGAGTCTTTCCCCGCTCGAATTCCTCGCAGCACTTTTCCTGGATTGTGTCCCATTCTCCCTTGTTTCAGTTACCTGTGTACGTGCTTTATTGCCTCTGGTGGATCGTAAGCTCTTACAAGGCGTATGGGTGCCGTCTTTTTTCATCATGGAATCCTCTGAACACAACAAAGGACCTTAAACATAACAGGTGCCTGATAAAAACTTGTTGAGTTATTAAGGACAGAATCTGGGACGGTGTAACAGTGCAAAGAACACTGGCTTCCGAGTCAGAAGACCTGAGCTCAAATACTACCTCTGTCACTTTGGGCCTCAGTTTCTTCATCGATAAAATGAGATCAGATTAGATGACCTTCAAAGTTCCTTCCAACTCTAAATCTACGATACTATGAGCTAATGACCCATTCCAAGTCTAAACCTGCCCCCTTGTCAGAATGGGCAAGCCTTGGGGGTGTGTAACCACCCTGATCTTACCCCACTCAGCCTGCTGGGGTAGAGGGCTTTGCCGGGGACCACGGGGAGCAATTCCAGCCACAGCAGAAACTCTGCTCTTTGGGCCTTGGGGTCTCAGAAGAGAGGCTGTGGATGGTGGCTTGCTGGTCATCCACACTAGGAGATTTGCAAGCTGCAGGAGGCCCTTCGAGGAAAACCATTCCAGTGACATGTGGATCCCCC
The DNA here is from genome assembly GCF_011100635.1 of Trichosurus vulpecula. Lineage (NCBI taxonomy): Eukaryota > Metazoa > Chordata > Mammalia > Diprotodontia > Phalangeridae > Trichosurus > Trichosurus vulpecula. The sequence continues at coordinate 22,168,742 of NC_050575.1, read as the reverse complement.
TGAACATACGAAGACAAGGCTGAGCATTTGGTATCCACTGTTTCCTTTCTTATGGGATGGATGGTCCCACAAAGGGTCAGAGAGGTCGTCTGGTCCAACTTACTCATTTTATATATGAGAAAACTGAGACGAGAGGTAGGAAGCAGGTGTGTGGGACTGCTGCTAAAGTTACCAGGGGAGGGGCTGATGGTGATGAGCGCTCTCGAATAGGCTGGGAGATGTATAGCAAGGTTCGCCTGATCCTTCAGACCACTGTATGTGCTCAGACAAAATCAATAAAGCCTGTTTCTTTCAATTCACTCCTTCATTCAAGAACCCTGAAGAACTGAGTCTATATCCCTCAGCCTGGCATCCAAGGCAGTCCACCTGTAATCCCAAACATCCTTTCCAACCTTAGCACCCATGTACCCCAAACTATAGGCAGCTAGGTGGCTCAGCGGATAGAGCACTGACCCTGGAGTCAAGAGGACCTGAGTTCAAATGTGGCCTCAGACACTTACTAGCTGTGTGACCCTGGGCAAGTCACTTAACACTATTTATCTCAGTTTCCTCATCTGTGAAATGAGCTGGAGAATGAAACAGCAAATCACTTCAGGATCTTTCCCAAGAAGACCCCAAATGGGGTCACAAAGAGTCTGAAACAACTGAACAACAACCGACCCTAAACTACAGTCAGGAAGTTTTTACTATCTCCTGATTATTCCTTATACTTTTCTGCCTCCATTCCTCTGCTTCTACTATTCTAAATTCCTGTGATTTCTTCTACTTTGTCCCAGCTATGTGAATCCCACCCGTCTTTCTAGGCTGAGTTCCAATCCTGCCTCCTCCAGGAAGTCTGCCTTGATCTCCCCACCCTGCACCAAGATCTCCTGTCTCTGACTTCCCCCAGCAAGGTAGGGCAGCCAAGTGAGATAGCATAGAGGGCCAGACTTGGAGTCAAATTCTTCCTCAGATGCTTCCTAGTTGTGTGATCCTGGGCAAGTCACTCAACCTCCCCAATTGTTCGATGGGGATAACAGCACCTACTTTCCCAGGTTGCTGAGAGGGTCAAATAACATGATACACTTAAAGTGTTTTGGGTACTTTAGTGCCCAGTGCCTGATATTACTGACTTTAAGTGGGCAAGTCTGGTACTGCCCACCAGACCATGAGCTTCTCAAAGGCAAAACCTGCCTTTGTCCTCCTCAGTCTTCATACAGATCAGAATCTCCCTGAGGTCAGTCCCTGTGCAGAGCAGCATCTCTGCCTCTCCAAGGCTGTGAACTTCATCCTGCTTCCCCCATCAATTAAGGGTAACCCTGAAAGATGATCATCTGTACCTGATTGGGTGTTGGAAACGGCTGGTGGGGAAATATTCCATTACTGAAGCATAGAGGAAGTCCTCAGCACCCCGAATCACACTTAGCAGGGCTTCTAGGTCCTTGGACCGACCTCTGGGGCACAATGCAGGTGGTGAGGCCTGAACAGCAGAGAGAAGGTGCAAATGAGGGCCTCCTGCCCTCCTGGAATCCATGGAAATGTTTACGTCCCAAGAGTCTCTGCTATAGGGAGGCTTAACCTTTATTGTGTGCAGGACCTCTGTGCTGGTTTGGTGAAACCCCATGCACCCCTACCCAGAATAATACTTTAAAATGCATCAGACTCAAAATCTTACGGAAGTAAATGTTGAAAACTAAAAATAAATTAATTAAGAGAATAAAAAATAATTTCTGCTCTAGTCATAGATAGTATTAATTGTCTGGCACTGATGAGAGAGGATAGCCTTGAATATGTGGACAGAGGAGGGGATCTGTGATACCCTGAGGTGGTGGCTGGTCAGTCTCAGGGCTGAAAGTTTCCATGTTGCACAGGTTCTTAGATTAATCTTCCCAAATCCTACGTCTATCATGTTTCTCTGCTCCTTGGAAACCTTCCATGGCTTCCTATGGCTATTCAAAGGTTTAGATCAAAAAGGAACAAAGATTTAGAGCTAATCCTTAGAGATCATTTAGTCCAACTCCTACCCAAGGCCCATTTTACATATGTGGTATATGAGGACCAAAGCTGGTAGGTAAGTAGCTTGACAAAGGTCAAGACCCTCTGTGACATGGTTTCAATTGACCCTTCCAGATCGATATCACATGGCTTTTCCTCATCTACCTTACTTGTCACACAAACTGGCAGACACAATTGCCCATGCATGATTCTCACTTTTCTGATTCCTTACCATTCCTTGCATAGTCTTCCATTCCTTGAAAGCTGTCCATTTCCTTCAACATTGCTGCCTTTACAAATCTTCCCCTTAAAGGTCAAACTCTAATGTTGTCTTTCCAGCGAACCCTCTCTGACCCCTCAGAGAGACGTGGCCTCTAACCCTCCCCTTAACCCCACAGCCCTTTGTCTGGGGCTCATACACAAATCCTCCATGGATGCGCCTGAGCTCCATGATTAGATTGTGACATAAAGACATAAGGACAGGGACTGGATTATTCTGTTCTAGCAGTAAGGGCACAGAATTTGGAATCAAGGGACCTGGGTGAGCATCCTAGCTCTGCTTCTTACTCCCTGTGGAAATTTGAGAAGGCCACTTCGCTGCTTGGCCAGACCCAAAGAGTCATCATTAATGGACCAATGCCACGTCTGAAGTAGACGTCTAGTGGAATGCCCCAGGATCTGGGCTTGGCCCCTTCCTGTTTAACAATTTTGACAGTGACTTGAATTAAAGCACAGAGGGTGTGCTCATCAGATTTCTAGACGACACAGAGCTAAGAGGCAAAGCTAACACTCCGAATGATAGAATCTAAGATCTCAATTAGACTGAATTGAACTGGGTAAAATCTAATAGCAATCACAGTAATATTAGTTCATATTTATATAGTACTTTAAGATTTTCAATGCATAATAATGTAAACTTGGATTCAGAAAATCAGCGTCATGAGCAAAGTTCGAGCAGCCTGAAAGATCAAATGTGAGTCAGGGATGGCCCCCAAATGAGATCTTAAATGGCATTAAGATAGGCCCAGTGCCCAGGATTAGGAATGGAATAGTCTTTCTCTACACTGCCTTGGTCGAGCCACATCTGCGTTCAGTTCTGGATGTCACATTTTAAGAAAGATATTCATAAACTGGCTAGCGTCCGGGGAAGATGACCAAGATGGTGGTGGACCTCCAGAGAATGTGTCGTGAGGTTTGGCTGAAGGAGCTGGGGAGTTTAGTCTGGAGAAAGGAAGACATCACAGGGGCATGATAGTCATCTTCAAAGATGTCAGATGGAAGAGAGACTAGGCTTGCTCGTTGTGGCCACAGGGCTTAGAGTGGGAACGATGGATAGAATTGCAATAAAGCAAAGAGAGAATCTTGACATGAAGAAAAATTTCTAATAAGCACACAGTGGCTGGCACATAATAAATACTGAATAAATGCTTATTTTGGTCCAATTATTGGTCCAATAGTGGAATTACACAAAATATCTATGATTGGTCACGATTGTTCTGTCATGCATGTCTATATCACAAAACACTCCATGCCTTGGCTTGGTAACACCTCGGTATTTTATCTGGCTGTCTCCCAGGCCTGGAATGCTCTCCTTCCCCATTGCTTCCTACTGACCTCCCTGACTTCCTTTAAGTCCCAACTAAAATCTCACTTTCTACTGGAAGCCTTTCCCAGGCCCTCTCAATTCTACTGCCTTCCTTCTCTTATTTACTTCCTATTTACTATATATGTGTATATACTATTTACTCTATATAATCCTGTTTACTATAAATATATTTGCATATATAAATTACGTATATAAATGTTTATTATTATAATTTATATATTATAGATTACAATATATTTTATATTTTTATTATATTATTTATTATATATTTGTATATTATATACAATATATTTATATAATAATATATTATATATTTAATTATATATTTATATGTTTACTATTCTATTTCATTGGATTCCAATGGAATATTGTTCCATTATCTATGTTTACTTCCTGTTGTATATTTACATATTTATATATAATTTTTATATATAAATATATAGATATATTTATTTCCTGAGATAGATATAGATCTATAAATCTCTGTCTACACACACATACACATTCACACACACACACACACACACACACACACACACACACACTACCACCCTGAGAGTTGGCGGATTCCCTTCACTATTAGCCTCCAAGGTCAAATCCAAGGCTGAATGATCACTTGTTGGCAATGCTATAGGGAAGATTCTCAGTCAGATGAGGGTTGCCCCATATAGCTTCTGGTATTCCTTTCAACTTTGAGAGTCTGTGGCTTAACCTCTCTGGCCCTCAGATTGCTCCTCTGAAAAGTGAGAGGGTTTGACTAGAAGACAGATGAGGCCTTTCCTTGCAGTTGATAGTCCTATGACCATTGACGTGCCAGCCCAAGGCTCTGCCTGCCATACCTGTTCAGCTGGGCCTTGTGAGGGGCAGTCAGATGGCAAGCAGAGAAGGCAAAAGCCTAAGAGGAAATGACCTTTTTCTAACTGAGTCCTGCAGATTCCCACTTACAGACAAATAGGCAGTAGTGACCATCCCATCAAGTGTGTCCTGCAGGGGATGACGCCAATTGATGTTTGTGGAGTAGTTCTGGGGCCAGTGTTTGGGGATGGTGGCCCCGGGGACCCCCAGGACCCAATATGTCTGGAATGTCTTCTCAAGGTCATATGCGAGAGAGCTGCAGTTATAGATAATAACTCCAACTTCCTTCACCTGCAGAAATGGGAGAGAGAGAGAGAGAGAGAGAGAGAGAGAGAGAGAGAGAGAGAGAGAGAGAGAGAGGAAGCATCCAGAGAACCTGGAGCTTCTGGTCCAGGACAATATCTGGTCCTGTGCAGAAACCCAACCAAGCCTTCAAGGCCCAGCTGCAATCCCCCTCCCCTGGGAAGCCTTTTTTTAAAATCCCCTGTCCCACAGTGACCTTGCCTCTCTCTTCCAGAGTGTTCACAGAACTTAGTGCCTGAACCTTAGCTTATCCTAGATTAGCCAAGATTCTCTTTTTGGCCCAGAATGGGGGATCGCTGTGGGCATCTAGTCTGGGGAAGGATCTGGGCTCACAGGATGAACGCAGCAAGGTATAATCCCACATGTAAAGATTCTGAGTCCCTAACTTGACAAAAGAATTATTTTCAAATTATTTTAAGGCTTACAAAATGCTTTCTTCACAATATTTCTATTTATTTGTCATTGCTGTTCAGTCGGGTCTGACTCTTCATGACCCCACTTGGGGTTTTTTTGGCAGAGATACTGGAGTGATTTGCCATTTCCTTCTCCAGCTCATTTTACAGATGAGGAAACTGAGGCAAACAGGGTTAAATTACTTGCCCAGGTTCACCCAGCTAGTGTCTGAGATTTGTATTTTAACTCAGGACCTAGGCCCAGCACTCTATTCACTGCGCCACCTAGTGGCCTCTATAGGTAGTGCAAAGATTATTTCTCCCATTTTATAGAACAGGCTGATGATTACAGAAGCAGTGTCATCTGAACCAGCTTTTGATGAGGATGAGGATGATGTCCACTCTTTCAAACTGACTCTCCTTGCGGGGCTCCTTGAAAGAGTGAGCTTCCCACCTCATTTAATGTCAGATTCAACTGGCAAAAATTTGACCACAATTTTATGGTAGAAAGAGGCAGGATTTGGAGTCTGAAAACCTGACGCAGAGTCCTGGATAGGCCATTTAGTATATATCTATTGCCTTGGGCACTCTCCTTCCACAAATCTCAGTAACTGTAAAATGAGCATTAGGCTATTTTCTTTCTAAAGTCGCTTCTAAGTCTGAATCACATAAAAAGTTTCCAGGAGCACAGCTATTGAATACTTCTCATCTACAGAGGGTATGTATGGGGAAGGCCCCACCTGAGCCCCAGCTCTCCCTTCTCTTCTCTCTCTTTTCCCTCCGACTCCTAATGAAGTTTGCAGTGGATAACAAATCACCTGAGTCAGGGACCGCCAGTCCATGTTGGCACTGCCCAGGTACACATGCTTCATGTCCACAATCCAGAATTTGGAGTGCAGGACACCGTGAGTCAAGTGCTTCATTGGGACCTTCCTCACTTGTGCTCCTATTAGAGAATGTAGAGGGCATGGTGAGGCTCCCCCTGACACACTCAAATCCCTCCCTTAACATAGAGGCAGACCCCAAATATTAATGGAACTGAGTGTTCAGAAGCATTCGTATTGATTTTCCTGAAGGTAGGAATAAATATATCTGAAATCTGAATTCAAATCCAAATCTGAATGACTTTGGGAATTGTAGGCCAGAGAAACATCATTCTCTCTTTATCCTGAGAAAGACTGGGACTGCAAGCTCTGAGCTGGTGGGCTGAGCTTAGGTTATAATGGGAGTTCTTACTTAGTCCACAGAAGGAGATACGGGGTGAGATGAGGGGAAGAGATGGCATCCAAAGCAGCAACTGCTTTTGGCCTACGATGAGGTCCAAGGCTGACAAAAACCAGGGCCATGGAAATGTAAGAAAATGCTTCTGCCCCTTCCAGAATTCTCACGGGGATCTTGACCCCGGTGCCTGGTTCATGACGCCTTGTAAAAATGCAAAAAGTCAAACCAGATCCAATATGCTGGGAAGGAACTTTAGAGATTACTGAGTCCAACCCCCTCATTTTAGATTTGGGAAAATCCAGAGCACCCAGTCAGTTAATGGCAAAGCCTGGGCTTAGATAAAGTTGTCCCGGCTGCCATCCTCATTCTCTCTCAGCCTGCCACATGGGAGCAGATTTGCAACAGTTTAAGGTACCCACCCATCCTTGAGGCAGCTGTCTTTTAACAGGGTATATTGGAGGACCAAAAAAATCCTTCCAGATCAAAAAAGAGAATATCCTAAAGGTGAAATTCCAGGCACTGTGATCCAGGTCAGTGGAAAAAGGACCTTTGGAACAGGAACCTTGCTCACACCCTTCCCATCCACGCATGGGCCCAATGTATGGAATCCCTCTGCTTCTGTCTATGCTTAAGGTCAGCCCTGCAACCTGCTATGATATTATTCCACTCCAAGAGAATGACAACATAAAACATTGTAAAACAGAGGCTGAGAAATGGAATTCAAGTCTCCCAGTGGTATTTTATGCTGGATAGGGTAGAGTTCATAGAAGCTGGTCTTTTCCCCTCTCTATTCTCCTTCTCTCCATATATCAAGACAAGCCTCTTGGAGGAGGTGGCATTTCCTGAGGAGTCCCCTGAATGCAGTAGGAGGAGGGCTTAACTCTAGTTCAGTGAGGTTGTCAGGGGCTGAGGAAAGCTGCTCGGGCCTCTACCTTTGCCGATGAGGACCACCAGGTCAGTAGAATTCGCAGCCAAGGTTGGGTCACTTGTTGCAATGGTCAGAGAGACGTTCTGGGCCAGTAGAGTCTCCAGCTTCCCCAACAATTCTTCCCCCTGCAGAGAAGAGCCCAAGTGTAAGCAGGAGGGAGTGGTGACTTACTTACCAATCTCGGACACCTCGGTAGAGGGAAGCCAGCCAGGCAGCCTTAGACCACCCAAGATCAGAGCTCAAAATGCCTTCTATTTTCTTCTTCCCTTATTAAAATACTACGCAGCCTCAGATCTCTTGACAAGCAACAAAAGTTTCCCCCAGGAACCTCTTATGAGACATACTTTTGGTCACTTGGTTATAATTGACTGAGTACTTTGTTATGTTGTAGAAATGTAATGAATAATGAGTTTACAAATCACCTTGATGTATTTGAACTCCCTTATTATCCAAGAGAGGCTGAGATAACCTGGAAATCAAAATCAGCCAATCAGGAGGCAGAATGAGTGTTGCTTGAGTTTGACATACCAGTGATCCTTTGCAGTGTCCACTGGGTGAATCCAGAACACCTCTGCTGTGCCAGCAACCACAGGGCCAGCTCAAACTGGTTCATGCCGGCCCCAAATGGACAGAACTTGCTCAAACATCCTGGTTCTGGGTACTCTGTATCCTTCCCATTCTCCTGCCTCTCTTTGTGTAAAAACATATAAACCACTCTCTAGACCCCCAGTCTCTGGAGCTGTTTCCCATGCATGCATGTGCACTTGCCCAATAAATGCTTCTGGGAGCAGACACGTGAGCTGTAGCATCTGTTCCCTCTGTTCAGGGGGACGCCATACCCCAACTAATCAAATTGACAATTAATCAATATAGACCCGGCTAAGGGATATTCTGCCATGTCAATATCATCTTCAAAAGCCAGTCTGCAAGGCCCCTGAAGGCAGGGGCTGCCCCTTTTCCTCCTTTATCTCCCCCACACTAGGAATTCCTGGAGGCAAAGACCGGATTTGTCCTTACTTGGTATTACAGCAGCAGAGCTGGCCATATGCGGACTCAGTATGATTGGATTGGACCGAGTTTAAATGAAGCTGGAAGGATAAGGGATGGGATGAGACAGAAGATTCCAAAGAGTCTTCAAGAGAACAGGAACCGTGTACAATGGTTGGATTCAACATCCTGGTAGCCATGACTGATTCTTAGACATGGACAGCTCCTATATACTTAATAGCCAACAGCTACAAGGTATTCAGAGGCAGTGATGCCAATTCTGATCAACAGCCTCCGAATGGGGAAGGGCTGGGTTCCCATTCCACCCCTGATGTTTGCTGTGACCACGTCGCATAATCTTATTAACCTTCATTTTCTTCTCCTATACAATTTGGTCTAAAAATGTCTGTATCTACCTTGTGGGTAAGAGACAAATGAGATAACGTATGCTAACGTGCTTTGCCAATCTACATAAATGACAACCATTATTATGATTCCACAACCTTCCCTCCCAGCCAACCTTTCCTTTTTCTGGAGTTAGGAAGTAGGTTCAAGGGAAGGACCCCAAAGATGATGTCCAGGGTATTCTTCCTTCCAATGTGTGGCCCGCTCAGTCTGCTGGTGCACGTACCGGTTGGGAAGAAGAATCGTTGACACCAATGTCAGACCCTGTGAGGGACCAGTAGTAAGAAGCAATGTGGACACTCTTCTGAGCAGAATCCAAGAGCCCCATCCAAGACTGGATCAGGGGCTGGGCTGCTGAGCGGGCAGATATGTAGGGCAGGTCCTGAGGAATACTCTCCACAAGGACAAACCTGTAACAGGAAGAGCCCAGGTTGGATTAAACCCTTGGCCCACATCCCCAGGTTTTATCCCAGGACATACAGGAGTACCCCAGTGGGTCTATTGAGCTTCATATCTATTGTCTCCCAAGCCCAGAATCACTAGGGTAACATGAGAGCCACAGTGTCCAGAATGAGGGAGATGACAGAACCACTTCTTCTTCCTTGATCAGACCCCATCTAGAGCATTGTGTACAATTAAGTGGACCAAATTTTAGAAGAGACATTGATAGGTTGCCCGCCAGAGGAGGAGAGCCAATATGGGGAGAGACTTCGACCAAGATTCAAGGAACTGTGTATTCTACCCTGGGCAAGAGAAGACTTAGGGGGAGGCATGGTCATTATCTTCAAGTGTTTGAAGGTCCATCATGGAGAAAATGAAATTAGACTTCTCCTTGGGCGAAACTAAGAAAAAGCTTCAAGGAAGTAGATTTTAACTCTATGTAAAAAAAGACATTCTAACAATTAGAGCTGTTCCAAAATGGAAAAGGCTGGCTGGGGAGACATCATGGTAAAGCATAAAGAGGAATAGATGTGGACTCAGAGGACCTGGGTTCCAGTCTCAGCTCTGCTCCTTACTATCTCTATGACACTGGACAAGTCCGAAATGAGGAGGTAAGAATTGACGAGCTTCAAAGTCCTGTACAATTCAAAATCCCATGAGCCTTTGAGGATGTGAGACTGCCAAGATCCCATGAGGTTTCTGGATTCTGAGATTCTAGGATCCTTGCCTGGAGAAAGGGAACAGACTCCAAGGGGATCGAAGGTGGGATTTTAGGTAATGAGGCAGATGGGGGGAGGTGCATGTGTTTGAAGCCAAGAGGTATGGACATGGACCTTCCCAACTCCTCCCATTTCAAACCAGGAATCTGGCCTGGTTTCCTTTGTGGTGATTGGGGGAAGTCATCAAACCCAAACTTTTGCCTTCCTGTTGAGATTCCTTGGGTAGAAGAGTAGTATAATGGAAAAAATGCTGGGCTGAGAATCAGCAGAGATCTGGATTCAAATTCTGCCTCTGACATTTAGTAGTTTTGTGACCATGGGCAAGTCCTTTATCTTCCCAGTGCCTTTACGGTGGGGATAATAATGTTAAATAAATAATTGCTAGGGTTGTTGTGATGATCAAATGAGTCAGTGTCAGTAAAGGGCTTTGTAAACATTAAATTTTTAAATAAATGTCTGCTATTAGCACCTACTTGCATGAGTCATTGTAGCTCCAGGCCTCCTCTTCTACTTCTTCCTCCTCCAGCTCTCCTCCGTTTGGCCAGCCCTCCTCATTGCCCCATGGTCCATAGATCAGAACCTCTTCCTTTTCTACATCCAAATTCGGGACCGGAGGGAGAATGACAGGCCTTAGGAAGTGCATGAAGACTATAGCCAGGAGCCAAACCAAGGTCAGTGCCCCTATAATCTGGACCTAGGTAAAAGTTCAGAAATCGGGAAGGGGGTGGAAGAGAAGGGGAGATACAAAGAAAATAACAGAGAAACCAGAAGTTAGAGAATGATCTGATAAGTCCTTCATACTGAGGTGTCAACGACTGATAACTGTTTGAAGTATTCCTTGATTTGCCCTTTGAAGGGACAGAAAGTCTGAAGCCAAAGGTCTGAGGCTTTAAGGCCAGAATTTAGAGCATCATAAATTAAGGACTTTTGAGGTCATTTAGCCCAACTCCAGGTCATCTAACTCAACTCATTTTGCAGATGAGGAAACTGAGTCCCTGAGAGAGAGGTGACTTATCCAAGGTCAAAAAGGTAGTAAATGGCAGAATAGGATTTGAATTTTGATATTTTAACTCTCAATCCAGAACTTTTTCTGTGGCAATGCAGAGTCCCCTCCCCCTTGATCTCCTGCCCTTTTGACTGGCATTTCAAAAAGAACCATTTCTTATGTATCATTTCTCCAAAGCACATATTTACTGGTCAATGGCAAAGTGTTACTATCACAAAACTTTGATTATCAAAGGTCCTTATTTCTTGAAACCTTTAAACTTAAAAAAGATTCTTCTCCTACTTCTCTCTTTATCCTGCTCCTCCAACCCCTAGCCGTCTTTTTCTTGCCATTTCTGGACCCTGTACCACCAGCATCTAAGAGCCAAAGGATGGGGCTGGGTATGGCAGAGCAGTCAGGTGTAGAAAAAAGGCATTTTACCCTCTGCTCTATAGCTTAGTTTGGAAAACACTACCTCTGAGTATTGCCTGAGGTAAGGCCCACCCTCCTGACAGTTCAGCAGACCTAACACTCTCATTTTACAGATAAGAAACTGAGGCTCAAAGGGATGAATGTGGTTTGCGAAGGTCACACAGGGAGTAAAAGGAACAGTCAGGATTTAAATGCAGGACTTCTGACTTCCAGCTCCAGCACTACAATGTCACATGGCTGTTAAGAGGGATTTGTGCTCAGGTATAGATTGTGCAAATGCCCTTTGAGATCCTTCTGATACCAAAAACCCAGCTAGGGATCTTTCCCTGTTTCATTTCCTATCAAGCTGGAAAGGGTTTGGGGCTTGATAATGAATTGTGTATCGGTCATCTGAGGCTCAGTCTAGATAAGGACAAAGTGACTTGTCCCCAGACCTCCCTTTTCACACATCGCACAGTCCATCGCACACAACATGCCACTGAGTGTCCCCCCACGTAGAAGACTCTCCTCACCCCTCTGATGCCTCTGAGCATCTCTAGTTCCCTTTGAAGCTGAAATCAAATACCACCTCCTACATGAGGTCTTTCCCAATGGCCCCAGATGTTAGTCCTCCCGCTTCCAGAATTCGTATTTCTTTTGCACATACTTATGTAGGGTCCCATCTGGTTTACTCCCCAACTCAGACTCACAGATTAGGTTGTCAGGGAGACAACTACCACCATGTTCAAGATACTCTGTAATTCCATACTCCTAAAACTATAGGTCACTACTCTCCACTGGTGCTATGATGACAGGCAGAAGAAAAGACTGGGAATAACACTGGATTTGGAATGAAGGGTCCTGGGATGGTGGGTAAGTCACTTCCTAACTGATCCTCAGTCTCTTCTATAGAATGGGTCCTTGTAGTGTGCAAATTAATTCAATGCGAAGTTATGTGTGGAAGTTACATGGGATTCCATGCCGTCTTGGGGAGGGAGAGGGGGAGGGAGGGAAGAAAATCTGGAACTTAAAATTATATAGAACTATGGGTTGTAAACTAAAAAAAAAAAAAAAACTAATTGAATAAAATAAATAAATAAATGAAATGGGTCCTTGACTTGGCTCCCTCCCTTTATATTATTGGGAAAGTGGAATTTCTGCTATGACAATCATCATCATTGTATTATTTTTAATTTTTAATTTATGGAATAAAACAAGCATTTCTATAGTACAATATTACAATGTAAGTATTTCTATGGTGCAATAAAATATGATTGCATATGAAACTATAAATTTACTATGTACATCTTGCTATCCTTTCAAATATACAACAAAAGTATCATGTAAATTTCTTTTTTTCTTCCCTCCTCCCCCTTCCCCACCCTAAAATGGCTACCATTAGACAAAAATCGGTGTATACATATGTAAAATTATTCTATACATTCTTCTATTTATCAGTTCTTTCTCTAGATGCAGATAACATCTTTCTTCATACGTCCTTTATAATTCATTTGCGTTATTCAGAATAGTCAAAATATTCACTCAGTCATTCTTAAAACGGTATCACTGTTACTATATACAATTTTCTCTTGGTTCTACTCATTTTGCTCTTTGTTATTCTGTGCAAGTCTTTCCATGTGTTTCTGATAGCACAGCAGTACTCTGTTATAGTCACACACCACAATTTGTTCAGCCATCCCCAACTGACGGGCATCCCTGCAATCTCCATTTCTTTGCACAAAGAGGGCTGATATAAACATTTCAGAACAAAGAAGGTTCTTTTCCTCTTCCCCTAATTATCTTCAGAAATAGACCAAGTAGTGGGTCAAAGGGCATTATCGATATGTGATAGGAAAATATTAATAATAATAGCTGACATTTATCTAGCACTTACTATATGCCAGGTGCTTTACAAATATCTCGTCTGATCCTCACAACAATCCCGGGAGGTAGGGGCTATTATGATCCCCATTTTAAAAATGAAGAAACTAAGGCAAATAAAGGCAGAGTGGCTTGCCCAGGGTCACACAGCTAAGTATCTGAAGTCAAATTTGAACTCAGATCTTCCAGACTCCAGGTCAAGAGCTCCAGCCACCTAGCTATCCAGTGATAGAATCATCTCCAGCAACGGCTTCTCAGAAGTAGCCCTGAAAAGAGCCTCTTGTCCAGGGGCTTGTTGGGAAGATGAGGGTAAGGAAAGGGAAAACAAGGAGAAAAGGGCTGTCCATAGGAGTCCTGCCAGGAGACATTGCTCCTAAACCAGCAGCATCCTTTGGGAAGCCCTGCCTGAGATGCCCACTGCCCCAGCCTCCTCCTCTAGGAAGCCTGCCCACCTCACTCTTTCTCTCTGGTCTTCTCCCTCCAGGAGCTGTGTTCCTCTAGCCTCCAAGAGTCAGTGAACCTAGGGGTTCAGGGGCCTCGTTCTAGCCAGACTTAACTCTAAGCCATTTCCCTATAATCACAACACCCCTTGATAGCACAGAACGCTTTCCCACCCACAGAATGCTATTCCATTTCACTTTCACAAATAGCCCTGGGAGGGAAGTAGGGCAGAGGCTATTCTCCCCATTTGACAAGAAGGAAACTGAGTTCCAGGAAGGGGAAAATGACTTCCCCCAGATCCCACAATGAATTGCAGAGCCAGAGCTATGTTCCCAGCTATGATCATGACTTCTAACCTGGAACTCCTTTCTCAGCCCTGCCCTTTCTTTTCAAAGAGGGGGAATGAATTTCCAGAAGCTATCCACACTCCTTCCCCTACTGACATGCCCTAGGAAGGAAGAGCTTTCAGTTTAGACATTAAAGACATAGTCAGTCCTCAAACATATTCCCCACTCCCAGTTCCCAGGGGGCTGAAGTGTCTCCTGGCTAAGGAAGAGGCTCATTTGAACAACCAAATACTGTGAGTCCAAGTGCCAGGGCCCCACCTTGACAAAGTTGCTCTCCTTGGGGTTCGAGAAGACAACACTTTACCCTCCCTGCCCAGAAGAGGGGGCTTGGGAGGACTGGGAAGACCTGAACACTGTCCAGAGGAAGGGGCTGCTAATCCACCCTCCACAAATTGCAATCATCTTGATAACTGAATCATTCTCCCAGCTCAAAATTCGTCTGGAGCTCTCAGTGCCTGCAACATTAGTGGCCCCTCAACAATTTGACTTTGATCTACCTTTCCCCCATCCTTCACTAAATCTCTGCTTTCTGGCTGCCTGGGAAATCTTCCTGCGCCATCCCCCAGGCTTTTGTAAGAGGTGTAAGCCTGAGGGTGGGGGCAGGATTGTATTGCTGGTATAGGGGTGGAGTTAGTTGATTCAGCTGAGAAAACACATCTAGTCTGGGCAGGAGAACTACCTGCTTGGTCCTTCACAACCACACCCAGCTGTTCTTTCTTTCCCTCCACCTTCAGCACGGAGCCTGTTGTTTGCAAGGGAAATCCTTGCTCCCAAGAATGTTCCAGGCTGAGCACAGCAGGTGTCAGGGCAAAGGCTTGAAGACATCAAAAGGTGAAGAGGTTAACTGGTAAGGACTCGTAAGGACTGGGCTTTTTCCCAGTGGCTAAAACAGAAACAAACTTTAGGCACACACACACACACACACACACACACACACACTGATCGTGACCAAGCTCAGTCCCCAGAGAAAGTGAGAAAATGCTCTTCCCTCCCCTCTTTACAGAAGCGGGGCATGTCGGTGTGGAATGTTATATACACTCTCAGATATGATAGATATGATTGATTTTTCTTTAAATCTTTGTTACAAGGGATGGCCCGCTTGGTGGAAGAGGGAGACATATTTGGAAATGAAGGTGAAATAAGCAATAAATAAAAGGTCTAACCAAAATAAGATTTTTTTTTGAAATGAAAACAAGAAACTGCTTACACACAGATGGAAAAAGGCACTGAATGTGTGTTTTCCCACAGGCCCTTAGACACACTCACAAAATCACCCTCTCTAGCCCCACTTCCCCCAAACTGATCTCTACTTCAAATTTCTCCTATCACTTTGTCTGGATCTCTCCTTGGTCCTGATGACATCCTACCTTGTTACATACTTATCCTTCATTCTGTCCCCCTCTTATACAGTAAGGACTGTCTTGAGGGTATACTGTGTGTCTTTTTCTATAGCCTACAGCAAGCATTGGGCCCTGAACATAGTGGGTGCCTAACAAATGTTCTTCCACTGAACTAAATTCAAGGATAAAAATTGCTGAGAACAACAGGAATCCCACCCAAGTGGTCTTTTGAAGCTCAGGGTGGAGAAGAGAGGAAGGGGGGAGGGAAGTGGTTTGGTCATGGGTTGCCAACACCAGCCTGATGGGGAAAAACTCTCATCCTTTGGAAAGAAGCCTGGATTTAGAGTCATATTCAAATTCTGGCTCTGAAACTAATAGACGTGGATGAGTCACCTTCTATTTCTGAGCATCAGTTTCCTGATCTTTATAATGGAGAGGACACTGGCATCCTCTGCTTCACAGTTAGTATTATAAAGAAAGTGTTCTTCCTATGTTTGCCTGTCCATCTATCTTCTGTCTATTTGTTCCCACCACCCTGAAGTCTTTATCTACCACCCCTCTTTTAGAGCCCCACCTTGCAGGTTTCCAAAGGTATTTGTGTGTTGGATGGGAACCACACCTCCCAGGCCAGGGGTAAGGGAAGCATGGATGTCAGGAGACCTGAGTCAGTGAAACAAGGATGGGTCAACCTAAGACAAGGCCCAGGGTCCAAGAGAAGACCCAAGGGCTTATAAAGGGGGGCAGACCTTGCACTGCATAGTCCAGAGAAGACCTCAGGAGGCAAATAAGCTATGTAAAGTGAGAGGGTATGACTAAATGACCTCCAAAGTTCCTTCCAGCTAGAAATTCAACAAACTTTATTTAATAGTAATAACTATTAAGTACTTCCTATGTGCAATTCACTGTGCTATGGATACCAAGACAAAAACAATTGTTATAAATTTATCACAACCTATGATAAGCAAGTTGTGATGGCTAGCTAGACATGGGGAACTGAGGAAATGAGGAAACTGTAGGGAAGCTTGGGTAAACTCAACCTTCTTTTCCCCACTAAAATCCTGATCAGTGGGGATCTTTCTAAATCTGGCCTGAGTTTCAGGTTTGGATCTGCCATGAATTCATGAAGTGACCAAGGGCAAGTTGCTCCTCCTCCTGGGCCTCAGTTTCCTCATGTGTAAAATGAAAGGGTTGGGCCAGATGATGGGAGGAGCAGCTAACATACTAGATAACAGTCAGGATCCAAAAGGATCTTGATTGGCCAGAGTCTCATAAGATAAAACTTAATAGGGATAAGTGTAAAGTCTTATATTTGGGTACAAAAAATCAATTCCACAACCACAAGCAATGGTTAGAGAGCGGTTCATCTGAAAAACTCTTAGTGGACTGCAAACTTAATATGAGTCAGGAACAAAACAAAACTAATGCAACCTTGGCCTGCATTAGGACAAGTATAGCTTTCCAGAATAATGGGGTAATGAGTTCCATGGTACTCTGCCCTCAGAAAATCTCAACTAGAGTATGGGGTTAGGCTCTGGGAACCATATCTCAGGAAGGACATTGATAAGCGGGCAAGTGTTCAGAGAAAGGCGACCAGAATGGTGCAAAAGCTTTGGATCTGCATCATATGGGAATTTGTTGAAGGAACTGGCAATCACTAGCCCAGAAAAGAGATGATTAGGAGGGCAATCCACGTTGTATCAAAGTACTCAAGGGGTTCTCATGTGGAAAAGGTCTTATATTTGTTCCATCTGCCCAAAGAGAAGAAATAGAAGTTGCCAAGAAGCCAATTTTGGCCTGAGGTCAAGAAAAACTTCCTGACAATCCAAAAGTGTCCAAATATGGAATGGGCCACCTTGAGAGGGGGTGGAATCTTCCCTCCCTGGAAAACTTCAAAAAAGAATCTGGATGGGGCAGCTAGGTGGCACAGTGGATAGAGTACTAGCCCTGAAGTCAGGAAGATCTGAATTCAAATCTGATCTTAGACCCTTACTAGCTGTGTGACCCTAGACAAGTCACTTAACCCCAATTGCCTCAAAAAAAATCTGGACAATCTCTGGTTGGGTACGTGTGTGTGTTGCAGCGGGGGGTGGGGGGAGTCCTTTGGTTCATGTGTTGATGCAGATCAATACTGACATCCCTCCCATCTCCCAAATGCTGTGAGTCTGTGACCTTGCTCATAACTGACTTGGATACTGTCTTCAGACCCCAACAGATATCTGCCCCATGGTTGGTAAGCCACACTCTCATCAACCTGATGCAGATAAACCAGTGCTGATTCTTTGTTCTGTAGCAAGTTCTGCATCACCAGGCAGATTGTTGTAATGTGATTCCTGGGTAGAGAGGTTGGGACTGGAGCTCTCTAACTCTGAGAGTCTGTGACCTTGTTTACCTGATGCTACCTGTCCGTGACGCTGTACTCTGTGTATACGAGTCTGTCTCACAAACAGCAGGTCCTCTGTGTGTGTTTCAGTTACATTTTTAAGTTGCCACCATAACCAAGACCAGTAAAGGGCCATTTCTAGTTTTCACTTCCTCATTTTATTTTTAAAATCGCTTGCAGTTTTGTTGTGACTTTCTGAGCCTAGTTCCACTATGGGCCCCCCCCACTCAGTTCCTCCCTGCGTTCCCAGTTCCCTAGAACTCTAAGTCTGACCCACCTTGAGTCCAGAGCAGACCTATCAAACCTGATGCCCACCAATGATCTTATAATACGGGTACACGGCATGTGAAGGGTATGGCTGAACCTCAGCATTTCTGGCTCCATGCTGGATCCAGAGTCAAAGGACCAAGGTTCAAATCCTGCTTCCTGTACTTAGGACCTGTGTGACCCTGTACAAGCCACTACACCCTATGGATTTTGGTTTTATGTGTCTACACACAAACCCTCTTGGGATAACAACAGTAATAGTAACTAGCATTTATATAGAGCTTTAAGGTTTGCAAATCACTTTCCATCTATGTTAACTCATTGGAGTGAATGTTCACAGCCCCTGCGGGAAGAGGGGAGGGATTAGACATTATACTTCCAAACTGGGCATGGAGAGTCCAGGCTGCGGGTGGCCCAAAGGGGAAAAAGCAAGAGAGAGAGAGAAAGAGAGAGACAGAGAGAGAGAGAGAGAGAGAGAGACAGAGAGAGAGACAGAGAGAGAGACAGAGAGAGAAAGAGAGAGGAAAGACAGAGAGACACTGAGACAGAGAGAGACAGAGACAGAGAGACAGAGAAAAACAGAGAGATAGAGACAGAGACAGAGAAATAGAGACAGAGAAAGACAGAAAGAGAGACAGAGACAGACAGACAGAGACACAGACAGACAGACAACGAGGCAGAGAGAGAGAGGGAGAGAGAGAGAGGGAGAGAGAAAGAAAGAGGAGAGACAGAGAGACACTGAGACAGAGAGAGACAGAGACAGAGAGACAGAGAAAAACAGAGAGATAGAGACAGAGGCAGAGAAATAGAGACAGAGAGACAGAGACAGACAGACACAGACACAGACAGACAGACAACGAGGCAGAGAGAGAGAGAGAGAGAGAGAGAGAGAGAGAGAGAGAGAGAGAGAGAGAGGGCAGGTACCAGAGACAACATCCCAGAGTCAAAGGGATCAGATCCTTCTAGCTCTTTAGCCCTGATTCACAATTCACCTTTGTTCCCTCTCCTCAGAGAATCCTTATGCCCTACTAACCAAAAAAAAGCAGAAGCCCAACTCCATTGTCCTCTGCCTGGACAAGAGCAAAGATGGTGAGGGGCAAGTTCTGGCCTAGGAGCCAGGAGATTTTGGTCTGGCTCAAATGCTGGCTGTGCCACTGACTCATTGCGTAACCTTGGGCTAGTCCCCTTGTCTAAGTCTCCCTCTCTGTGGCCCTGGGCAGGGTGGACTTGCTGGAATCTTTGGCCAGCTCAGCCTGGCTCATGACAGTACAGTCTAATCCCACACTCCCTCCAGATTAGGATTCTGGTCCCATTTCAGACCATTTGGTTGCCGTCTGTGACATGCTTTCACTAGAATGTAAGCACTTCACAAGAAGGGATTGTTTCGTACTTGCTAGCACATGGGAGGTACTTAATAAATGCTTGATGACTGACCGATTTTTTCAGAGGTCATGAGCATCCTGAGCCTGTTCCTCTCCTCCTTCCCAAGGCCTGGCATTTCCCTAAGTGGCAGACGAGGAATCAGTCTGCCAACTGTTTCCAAGGCTACAACCTCAGAGGTTGTCTCCAGACCGCACCCAAACCCATGTCCCAGTCAACCTTCTCTGAGCTACTTTCATTACCCGTCAACCAGGGCTTCTTTTTCCCAGTCTATACAGCTCACTTCCCTAGAGGGTCTTACTGCCCCTCCCAGGGGGTGCTTCATTTTCAAAACATATCCAAGAGAGAGCAATTCTTCAATGGGAGGGGAGGTATAAGGAGGCAGTCTAGTGCGATGGAAGAAAACACTGCCTTGGAGTCAGAAGTGGTCGTTCAGTGGTTTTTCAGTCGTTTCTAACTCTTTGTGACCCCATTTGGAGTTTTCCTGGCAAGGATACTGGAGCGGTTTGCCATTTCCTTCTCCAGCTCATTTTACAGATGAGAAAACTGAGGCAAACAGGGTTAAGTGACTTGCCCAGAGTCACACAGCTACTAAGTATCCAAGTCCACATTTGAATTCAGGAGGAAGAGTCTCCTTTAAGGAGGCAGGCCCTTTACATGCATTATTTCATGCCTGGGGACGGTCACTGACTTCACCTATGGATCAGGTCAGCCCTGCCCTTCTAGAGCTTGCTCATATATGGCTGGACAGTGTACAGAAACTATAGGTTCCACACTGAGCTTCTCTCCTATGGTTGATGAGCCATGCTATTATCCACTACTTACTGAGTGCTTGAAATATGGATATAATACATATATCTACATAAGGGTAAGCAAATAGGTGGACCTGGATTCTAGCTGCAGTTATGCGACTCAGTTTCCCCATTATAAAATGGAGGGCATAGAGAAGATGGTGTTTTCTACTTCTGATGTTCTATGTTCTAAGCTCCCTTTTGTCTGTTATTTTGTGTCCATTTAAAATTTTTTAAATTTGTTATTTTTTATTACATTTTAAGTTTCAAACTGTCTGTCTTCCCTACCTCATGCTCAAGAAGGCCACCATTTGGCACAGATTTATAAATATATGTAAAACCATACTATGCATACTTCTATTTATCAGTTCTTTCTCTGGAGGTGGAGAGCATCCTCCTTCAGAGGTTCTTTATAGTTAATTTGAGCATTTCTAGGACTCAGAATTGCTTGATTGTTCACAATTTTCTTTGAACAATATTGCTGTTACCGTGTTCAATGTTCTCTTGGTTCTGCTCATTTCACTTTTCCTTGTTTCATGCGAGTGTTTCCATGTTTTTCTAAACCCAGCTGGCTCATCATTCTTAATAACCAATTATTTGTTAGAAAATATCCTAAAGTTCTACATGTCATATGCTGCTCTTTGTTGTAAATTTTAACATAGCGGAAAACTTGAAAACTGACTCGGAGGGTTTCTTTTGGCTGAATCCTGGTGGATATTAATAAAGAAATGATGACTTCAATGATTTGTGGGAATTTATGTGGATACTTAGGATAGTAAGCAAGTAATGCATAGCTGCCTTTCCCCTGGACTATTATAGTAGCTTTCTAATGGGTCCTCCTGCCTTAAGTCTCTCCCTTCTCCAAACAACTCTACATTCAGCCGCCAAAACAATATTCTTAAAACCTAGGTCTGACCATGCCACTCTCCTGCTCAGTAAACTCCAGTGGCTCCCTATTGCCTCTAGGATCAGATGCCAACACCTCTGTTTGGCATTTAAATTCTTTCACTCCGGCCCATCTTTCCGCTCTTATTACATATTATTATTCTCCTTCATGAATTCTATAGGCCAGTCAAACTGGCCTGATTGCTGCTCTTCACACACAACAATCCATTTCCAGTCTCGATACAAAGGCACAGGCTGTCCCCACTGCCTGGAATATAGTCAGCCTACTAACATTTATTAGTCAATTAACTGTCATTTACTAAGCACCTACTATGAGTCACAGGTACTATGCCACGTGCCACTCTTAGAATCTCTACCTCCCTTGGAGGTGCTCAAACATCAACTACATGAGGCCTTTGCTGACCCTTGTAGTTTAAGAGTTCTTGACCCGGGGTCCACAGACCACCCTCACCCCCAACCAAGGGATCTGTGGCCAGATCTCGGGGGTTTTATGAACTTGGATGGGGAAAAGGCATCTCTTTATTTCCATAGAATTGGTTTTTCTTTGTAATCCTGTGTACTTTCTTTTATGAATTTAAAAACATTATTTTGAGAAGGGGCCCATAGGCTTCACAAAGGAGCCACGACACAAAAAAAATCTAGTGTAGTGGAAAGAGGATTAGACTGAGAGCCAGAGGAACTAGAAATGAATCCTACAATCTGTGTGGCTTCAGGCAAGCCACTTAACATCTAGATGGTACATTGGATAGAGCGCTGGACCTGGACTCAGGAAGACCTGAGTTCAAATCTAGCCTCCAACACTTACTGGCTATGTGAGCCTGGGCAAGTCACTTAATCTCTATCTTCCTCAGTTTCCTCATCTGTAAAATAGGGATAATTAAAGCACCTACTTCCCAGGTTGTTTCATGGATCAAATGAGATAAAATTTGCAAAGAGCTTTCTACATCTTAATGTAAATATAAATAATGTATATACATATAATATATAATAGAATACATAAGTATATTCATAAATTCTAGCTATTATTATTTATTATACCTGGGCCTCAGTTTCCTCACCCGTGAAATGAGAGGGTTGAACCACCAAGATCCCTTCCAGCTCTAAGTCTGCGATCCTATGAGCCCATCTTCTAACATCCCTTCCAGTTCTGACATCCTTGTTCTATGTTCTACGGTCCTTGGCAGCTCTGACATTCTGTGTTTTATGATTCTACTAGTCTTAAAGGTATGCTCTGACATTCAATCAACCAATCAATAAACATTTATTAAGCACCAGGCACTGTGCTAAGGACTAGGGATATAAAATAAATAGACAAAAGATAATCTCTGTTCTCAAGAAGCGTATAATCTGATGGGGGAGACAACGAATAAATGTACTTGAAGTAAGCTATAAATAATATAAAGATAAAATATATATTTTATTATATATTTTATAAATGTGTAATATATTATAATTAATAAAAATATTATAAATTATAATAAAATACATAATATATAAATATATTTGTACATTCCTGTGTTGGAGCAGATCAATATTGACATCCCTCCCATCTCCCAAATGCTGTGATTCTGTGACTTTGCTCATAACTGGCTTGGAGACTGTCTTCAGATCCCAACAGATATCTGCCCCATAGTTGGTGAAAAACATAAATATATATATAAATTTGTAATAAATATAAAGAACACAATAATAATATTAATTATAATATATTATTAATATATTATGTATTATAATATTATCTATAAATAATATAAAGATTAAAATAAGATAAATAAGAGATAATTAACAGAGGGAAGGCACTAGAATTAAGAAAGGATGGGAAATATTTCCAGTAAAAGATGGAATTTTAGTCAGGGCTTAACAGAAGCAAGAAAGGTCAAGGCAGAGTGGAGAAGGACAGGCGTTGCAGAAATGAAGAACAGCCAGAGAAAATGTCTGGAGCTAAGAGGTGGACAGTCTTGTTCAACAAGATGAGTTTGTAATGGGGAGTATAAGGCGTAACAGGACTGGAAAGATAGGAGGGGGCTAAGTTATGAAGAGCTTTGATTGCCAAACAGAGCATAATTGCATTTGATCCTGAGGGATTAGGGAACCACTGGAGTTTACTGAGTGGGGGGCTGGAGGATGTGGGCAGAGTGGAAGACAGATTAGAGTGGGGACAGACTGGAGGCAGGCAGACCTGCCAGCAGGCTGTTGCAATAGTCCAGGTGTGAGGTGAGGGGGGCCTCATAAAATATATTATTATATATTATTTATTTTGTTATCATCTATTATACTATTATTATTAATATCGGTGGCAGTGTCAGAGGAGAGAAAGAGGCATATGCAAGAGACGCTGCAAAGGTGAAATCAGCAGGTTTTGGCAACAGGGGTGTGAGGAGTCAAGGATGGCCCCTAGATATCCAACCCAAGGGAATGGGAGGGTGGTGTTGCCCTACAACAATAGGGAAGGTAGCAGTCAAGGGGAGGGTTTGGGGGGAAGATAACGAGTTCTGTTTTGGACATAATTTGGTTTCAGATGTCTACTGCACATCGAGATGTCTAAAAGACAGAGACTGCGAGATTGAAGGTCAAGCTGAGAGATTGGGGCAGGATATGTAGATGTGAGAATCATCAGCATGGAGATGGTAATTAAATTCTTTGTTTCTAGGATTTTTTTGAGGCCCCTCTTTTGACCACAGGTGCCCTGGAACTAAAGGATAATTAGAATGTCAACCATGGGGCTTGTGCTATGATTCTTAATACTCCCCTTGCCTTGGGGCCAGGATCTCTGGGAACACTGGAATACCAAGTCTCAGGTGGGTTCCCTCCCTCACCACCCATGGGTCAGACCCTTCCTTAAGAGAGATCACAGTTTGGGAACCTCAGTTCTTTTCCCCACTGTCTTCAGGAGAGTAAGGCTCCCCCTAACCCCCACCTCCCACAGCTACTTACCTTTGAGGTCACCTGCATGGTCTTGTTCACCCCCATTTAGTCACAGCCTAAAGTGCGGTAGAAAGAATCGTGGTCAGAGGATATGGATTTAAATCTCAGTTCTGCTTCTTCCTAGCTGTGTGACCTTGGGAAAATCCGTGTTAAGTCTCTGCCCTTTTGTTTCCTCTTTTATAGGATGAAAGGGTTAGATCAGAGGGCCTCTAAGGGTCCTTCCATCTCCGAATCTTGTGAGGCCAGGACTGCAGAGAGGCCAATTCACAGCCTCAGCTCCAACTCAGGGTTTCAGTCTTTCTTCTGTCTATCTCCGTAATATGTTACTTCCTCTTTTCAATTGCTTCCTCTTTGCCCCTGGTCCCACAGAACCATCTGGGGCCCCAGCTTCAGGGCGTGGGGCAATATTTCTTGGGAACCTAAGAATGTTTCAGAGTCCTTTTGTCTCAAAGGGGCATCTTCCTACCTCTGCTGACTTCAGGAAGACTTCAAAGGTGGGGAATGGGATGGGAAAGGGGAAGGGAGTTGTAAAGCCCTGGCCTCCTTCAAAATACAGCCCCAAATCAGCCTCCTCTAGGAACCTATCCCTAATAAACTCTCACAAATTCCTTGCAAGAGTGAGCCTCTATTATTTTCAATCCCCCCCTCCACGGCCGCCAAAAACAATTAACTTCCTTAAGTGAGAACACTTCTTGATCCAATCGATCAGAACTGAGTGTAAACAGGGTCTATCCACCTCCTTAAATCAGTCCAAGCCACTTGCTTCACTTGCTCAAGCCCTGAGGAGTTTGTACAAAAGGGAGGAGCTGTCTCAGAATCATCTAACAATTCTGAGGGTCTTGAACCAGAGAAGAAGGAGCTAGGACATAGAGCACTGAGCCACATGGAACCAGCAGCCCAGAGGCAACCAGAAACAGGAGGAAGAGGAAGGACTGCTCTGTGACAGGTCTTCAGGCACCTTGGAGCAAATGACCTGTGCCACTGACATCCTCAAGGACTGAGTGAAATTCCAAAAAAAGGTCAGATCTTTTCCCAACTCCTCCTTCCAGTGCTTAACGCTATATAGACGCTATATATAATATAATTTCTTTACCTAAACATTCCAAAAACCTGAATTTTGTCTGAACCACAAAAAGTACAGAGGTTAGCTAGCGAAAGATACAGATGCAAATTAAGACAGAGAGCTTAACTTTTGCCTAAATACTAAAAATTTTCCTTGCAGTAACTTAGAGTTTCCTTAGGAGGTTGAGAGTGATTGTAATTTTTTCTACAGGCTGCACTCCTGACTCTGTGGACTTTCTCTGATTGTCTAGTTTCTCCTGGAACCTCCATTTTAAGGGAAAATGCCCAGGTCTTCATTCCTGCCCAGGCTGGACTCTCCAAACATTCACATCCATGTCCCCTAATAGGTATCCCCTCCGACCACTTTTCAGCTTCCTTTGGAGTTGTCTTCCCCATTAGAATGTAAGTTTCTTGAGGGCAAGGTCCAGCAGTGTGCTGATAAATATTTAACCACCAGGTCTCTGGGGAAATAAATGACATACTTTTAAGTTTAATCTTCATTATTAACATTTTCTCCAACATTTTATTAAGTCTAGAGTTTAGATAATCCACAAAACAGTAAATCAGAGTCTTGATTTATAGCATTTGCTGATTTCCAAAGTGAAAATCACCAGGTTGGACATTTAACAATCAGCATTCACAAGCCGGTTTGAGCTGGCTTCAGCACACATCTGGTAAGAACTGTCTTTCTTTCTGGTTATATTTGTATTCCCAGTGCTTAGCAATGTGCCTGGCACATTTGTTGCCTTTCATTTCAGTTGTATCAGACTATTTGTGACCCCATCTGGGGTTTTCTTGTCAAAGATACTGGAGTGGTTTGCTATTTCCTTCTCCAGCTCATTTTACAGATGAAGAAACTAAAGCAAACAGGGTTAAGTAACTTGCCCAGGGTCACACAGCTAGTGAGTGTCTGAGGCTGGATTTGAACTCATGAAGATGAGTCTTCTGATTCCAAGCCCAGTACTCTAGCCACTGCACCACTTAGCTGCCCCAAATGTAGTTAGTGCTTAAGAAATGCTTGTTGACATGAATGAAATCATAATTTTTTGTCTAAAATAAATTCCCAAGTATCCATAGAGGAGGCTTAAAACAAGCTAATTATTATGACAGAGGGTTATAGGATGTAATAACATGGAAAACCTTGGCTGCATGATAGCATAATTAGTTGATTTTGGAACATCTTGACTTTCCCCATGGCAGTTTTGATATATCATGTGTAAACATAAGAAATTAAACTAAAAGCCACAAATGATACACAGAAGCTAGCAGACAACACAGAAAAAGCTAAGAAACTCAGAAATGCATAAAATAGATGGCTAGTACTGTATGATATCAGCTTGTCTTATCTCTTAATACCATAATAATTCACATTTCTCTTCTCTTACAAAAGAAGGGTCAAAAATTTTTATTTGGATTTTCCAGATCACAGGGGGCACCTCTCCCCTAACTGCCTGTGGCGGTTTTTTACATTGGTTCCCACCCAAAGAATGGCGGTTAAAGAGTCCCCCAGGCATCAGTCTTTGACCCACACTGTTCGATGTTATTTGTTTGTTTTTAACAATGGCTTGTATGAAGGAGTAGATAGCATGTTTACTAAATTTATAGATGACACAAAGCTGGGATGGACAATTTTATTGGAGGATAGAAGCTAGGGTCCAAAAAAAAATCCTGACAGAATAACACAATAGCCAAATATAATAACGAATTTAATAGATGAGAAATGTAAAGTCCTCTACCTACGTTCAAAAAATCAATCATACAAGTCCAAATGGGAGAGGTATGTGCTGATAATACTTGATAAGCATTTATTAAATGGCTCCTATGTACCAAGCAGTGTGCTAAGAACTGGCGATGCAAAGATACACAGGGATCCTGTTCTGTGAGCTCTTGAGGAGCTCACATTCTAACAGAGGAGACAATTATGTACAAACAAGCAAAATACAGGATAAAGTAGAAATAATCCATTGAGGGCAGGCTCTAGAATTTAGGGAGATGGGAAAAGGCTTCCTGTAGAAGGTGAGATTTTAGCTGGGACTTGAGGGAAGCGAGGATGCAGAGATGAGGAGGAAGACTATTCCAGGTATGGGGGAGACCCAGAGCCCCAAGTTATGAGATGCTTTGGGAGATGGGGCATCTTGGAACAGGAAGGCAGCCAGTGTCACTGGATCATAAAGTACATGTGAGGGAGAAGTGTAAGGAATGAGAAGACTGGAAAGGTAGGAGGGTTATGATGGGCCAAACAAGGTTTTATATTTGACCTTGGAAGTGATAGGGAGCCACCAGAGTTGAGTGAATAGGAGGGTGACAAAGTCAGATCTGTTCTCTAGGAAATTTATTTTGACAGCTAAGTGAAGGTTGGACTAGATTAAAGAGAGACTTGAGGCACAGAGACCAAGCAAAAAGCTAGAGAAGGTCTGCACCAAAGATGAGCAGTGTCAGAGGAGAGGAGATGTATAGACTTTACAAAGGTAAAATTGATAGGACTCAGCAACAGACTGGATCTGGGGAGTAAAAAAAAGGAGTTGAGGATGACATCTAGTTTGCGAGCCTGGATTATTGGGAGGATAGCGGCACCCTTGATAGTAATAGGAAAATTAGGAAGGGGGAAGGACTTGGGGGGTGGAGATAATGAGTTAGGTTTTGGGCATGTGAAGTGGAAAATGGCTACAGGACATCCAGTTTGTGATGGTTTAACAGGCTGTTGAAGATGCAAGACTGGAGGTCAGCAGAGAGATTAAGACTGGACATATAGTTCTGGGAATCATCAGCTCAGAGATGAAAATTGAATCCATGAGAGCTGATATCACCAAGGGAAAGAGCATAGAAGAGAAGAAAGGAGGGCCAACAACAGAGCCTTAGAGAACATCCACATCACTGGACATGACCCAGATTAATACCCAGTAAAGGAAACTGAGGAGGAGATATCAGATGAATTGGGGGGAGAAACTAGGAAAATCTAGAGAGAAAGATCAAGGAGAAGAGGATGATTGACAGTGTCAAAGGCTACAAAGAGGCTAAGAAGGCAGAGGATTGAGAAGCGGTCATTAGATTTGGTGATTAGAGATCATTAGTAACTTTGGAGAGAACAATTTCAGTTGAAAGATGAGTTCAGAAGCCAGACTATAGAGATAAAAAGAGAATGAGAAGAAAAGGTATTGACCGTAGACATCCTTCTCAATGAGTTCAGCCACAAAAGGGAAGAGACAAATTGGATGACAGTAGTGGAGATGGACGGATCAAGTTAGAGCTTTTTGAGAATGGGGGAGGAATGGGCATGTTGGTAGGCAGCAGAGGAGCATCCGGTAGACAGGGAGAAATTGAAAATAGCAAGGGTAAGCATAACCAATAGTTCATGAGAAAGTAACCTGAAGGTCTTAGTGGACCACAAGATGAATGAGTCCATAACGTGACATGGCAGCCAAAAAACCATATATATTCTGAGGTTGCATTATGAGAGGAATAGTGTACAGAGCTCCCTCGCTCTTGGGGTAACCTACCATTGTTTCTTTGAAGATTGTGTTCTAAAATATGTAATCCCCAAGTCAGTGGTTAAATGTATTAAAATATGGGGTTTGACGATCCAGAGAGCCCCTTGGGAGGAACTGTGCAATTTCCCAAATGTGATCACACCTGCTCTCTTCCTCCTGTACTATTCTGGGCCCGATTCATCATCTGTCTCTGGTGCTTTTCTTGGATCGTATGTACTGAATGGACTCAATGGACAGCTCATGCTACCATAGGTCTGAAACTGGGCCAAATAGATGTTTTTTTTTCTTTTTAAACATTTTATTAGAAACCTAATACTCTATAAATGCAAACAACTATACTTGCATAAGGACTATTTGTAATTAAATTAAATGTCATAACACTTTTTTACTTTCTCCCTTTAAATCCAAAAAGACGTAAAGGAAGACATAAAGGTCTTCCTGATCACTACTCTCCAGGGGCTAGTATCTTTCCCCCTCCCAAGTCAACTCATCTGACATAAATATTTGGTTTACACCTGTGTGTAGGTGTGTGTATGAGTATGTGTCTGGACAATTTTCATTTTTGTCTTTATGTCTCTTGCACTTAGTTCAATGCCTAGAAACATAATCGATGCTTAATGCATGCTTGTTAATTAATTGATTTGACCAACAATATGCATTTTTTAATGTATTTAATATTTCCTGTACACATCATGAGTCAAATTCAATTTGGGCCTGGTATAAGACAGCCTCCGTGACAGTGGTAAATGTCTTTGACAAGCATACTGTTTCATACCTAGTGTGATAGTTCATATGCTTCACCCCAACTAGTTCACAGGAATCTAGAATTGGAGAAGAAATTGGAGTGGTCCAAACCTAGGATGTGACTACCAAGAGGAGATGGCTACCAACATTGAGCTCTCATGAAGTCACTTCTGTTTCAGGCCCCAGAGGAGCCAACATATCATTAGGCATCAGGAAATCTTATTATTGTGCCCAAGCAGGGCCACACGGTCAAGCCCAGTGGTTTTAAATTTAATTTTAAGATATCTTATTGATAATATTATATTTTGTTTTGACCTAACAAATACATTCATCTCAATAACAGGAAGTTGCTACTTTTGGAGACGGTCTGTTCCTTTGTTGGACAGCCCTGATAATTAAAAGGTTTTTCTTAGACTCATCCCAAATCTGCCTAGTCATTAACTTCAATTCAAATCTGCAAATTTGTATTAAGTTCCTACTGTAAATGACATTTCTCTAGCATTTGCCTTAATCCACTGGAGAAGGCAATGAAAGAACACTCCAGGATCCTTGCCAAGAAAACCCCATGGACAATATGGTACATAGGGTCACAAAGGGACGGACATGACTGAACAACAAAAGCTTTTAATGGGTAATTCTAAATAAGTTGCAATCTGCATCAGAGAAAGAAATTATTAGGGAGTTTTTCCTAATATGAAAAGATTAAATCTGTTTCTCTGCAATTTTTACTCTCTGCCTCTAAGTGTGGCCCCTCTGGGACCAAGCAGAATAGATCTCTCCTCTCTTCCATGTGACAGGCACTGTGCTAAGCACTGGGGACACACATAACAAAAAGAAAGACAGTACCTGCCCTCAAGGAACTTATAATCTAATGGGGGAAGATGATATATTAAAGGAAGCAGGGGTGGGGAGGAAGAGAGATATAGAAGGAAATGTAGGTGACGTAGAAGGAAGAGATTGATAAAAATCCATTAAAAAAAGGTCATTAAAGTATAGTGAGAAAACTGTAAAATTATACCTGTGTCTATTTTAAAATCTTCTTATTTACGTATCATTTAAAAACATGAAAGCAGAATCTGAGCCAGAAGGACCTTGGATACCATCTATTCCAACCTGTATCTAACCGAGAATTCACTTAATAACATGCATACCTGATAAGCAATCATCTAACCTTTGCTTGACACCCACTTACTAGAGTAAGAGGGAATCCAATTCTTCTGGCAACACATTCCACTTTCGAATACAACTGATAGGAAGCCTATCCTCACCTCAAGCCTTACTTCGGCCTGAATATAACATCCACCCATTGCTGCTAGTTTTACCCTCCGGGGCCAAGCAGAATAATTCAAGTCCCTCTTCTTCATGACAGCCCCATTTTTCCCCATCTATTTTTCCCCAGGATGGACAGCCCCAGTTCCTTCCTTGAGCATTGGCACTGTCGCTGGAGCTTCACTGTTCTGGCTGCCCTCCTCAGGGAGGCTTTCCAAACAATGTCCTGGGCACACCACTTTAAGATATGGTCTAATCAAGGCATAGAAAAGGGAGATGAGTCACAAGGAAGTAATGGTTAGTGTCCATTAACATTCCTTTGTTTAGTTTTCAATCTTTTTTTTTTTTATGTCTCTAATCCTCTCCCCTTTCTCAATCTGTCTTTGTCTTCCTGTCTCTATCTCTTTCAATCTCTGTCTCCGTAGGTCTCTCTGTCTGTCTCTGCCTGTCTCTCTCTCTCTTCCTCCCTCCTTCCCCTCCTTTCCCCTTTCTCTCCTCTCTTCTCTCCTCCCTCCTTCCCCTCTTCTCCCACCCCCACCCCCACTCTTTTAATGGAAGCCAGGCAGTTTGGTTTCTTTGACTGAGGTACTTATGACCAGCTGGTGGCAGTGTGTCCCAATCATAACTTCATCAAGCCACAGACTGGCTCAGCATTAAGAGACCTTGGAGATCATCTAGCCATGTGCCCACTTCGGGACAGCTCAAATGGTTAGGAAAATTTCCGTTATATTGACCTGAAATATACCTATTTGTGACTTGCACCCAATGCTCCTAGTTCTGTTCTATGGCTAAGCAGAATATGTCTAATTGCTACTTCACAGGACAGCCCTTCAAATACTTGAAGATGTTTCCCCTACCCCTCTCCCCAAGTCTTCTCATGTGCAGGCTTATCATCCCCGATATTTTCATTGGTTCTTGTATGATATGGTCTCTAGTCCCCTCATAATCCTGGTCATACTATTCTAGATGCACCCCATTTTGTTAGCATCCTCCCTAAAATGCATAATCTCCCTCACTCTGGGCATTGGATCTGTAATAAGTGTAGTCTTAAAGTTACGTTCACCTTTTGAGCCTAGTATGAGCCATATGGAGCTTGCAATTTACTAAGAATCCCAGATCTTTGCAGGAGTATAGGTGTGTGAGCTGGGCTTCTCTCTGACCTGTCACCTTCTCTACCAGAAGTTCCTGGGACCACTCTTTTGAAAAGTGACTGTGATGGGAAACCGTCATCTTACACCAAAAGCCTGGGATAATGCCTTAGATCAGGTCTGGTCATAACCACAGCATACAAACTGTCATTTCTCTACTACTTGTCGACCTGCGGCTTTTCCCACTTCTCTCCAAAGAGAGACATTGATATATTCCACACTGACTTCAACACTTGATATGGTTTGCAACCCTGTTACAGGGTTGTACTCGGGTCTTTCAGAATAACTGTTCAGCACCGCCCCCACCCCCACCCCCAGAGAAATGCTGAGAATGGTCTTTGTTTTCCTTGTGTATATGGCAAAGAGAGAACTATAGCCTTTATAAAAACGGAAAAACTACACACACGATAAAGGCTGTGTTGGCCAATCAGTGGACTCAGAGCTACTGAAGGCATAAGACTTTCTCCTGGGGCCATATCCCTAGGACCCTATTCAGTAACTTCCATCTTCTTTCCCTATGCCAACTGACTGTCACCATGCCGAGATCCAGCTCAGGCACAACCATTACTGGAAAGTTTGTTCTACAAACCCCAAATTTAGGAAAGACCCAAAGTTCAGTGTCAGAAGCAAACTTGATCAGATTCCTAGCCTCATACAGAGTGGGCTAGGCTACTACACCTCTGATCCTAGGAAATTACTTCTTCTGGGAAGCTTTGTCTGAATCCCACTTCACCCTACCTATCCTGGTATAACAGTTATCCAATAGGAACCAAAATCCAACTCTCCCCCTCCCCCCTCCAGACTTTACAGAATGCTTTAACATTCTCTCAAGCACTTAAATATACTTAGGGGCATACATTTCATTTCATTTCACCTGTGATTTCATTCGTACGGGAAAAGCTTCCCCTCTGGCACTTGGAGGTTGTATGCTGTCCAGGGTACCTCAGCTAGAATGGGTGGGACCTGAACCAAGGTTGTCACAACTCCTCCGCCAGCCCTCTCTCCGTGACGGGACGCTGCCTCTCCACAAATATACTTACATGTATATTTTGATTTTAGCTGTTTGTGCACTCCTATTATCTCAGTCTTAGGAAGTTAAACAATCTGAGACACTTCTAGTTCAATTCACAGATTTCCAGAAATCCCCCAACCAGTGGTCATGTAGTCACTGCTTCAAATGCCCCCAAGAATGGGATACTCATTACTTGAGAAGGCAGCTCATCTTCCCTTAGGCGGTCATAATTCCCTATTAGACTAGCTATGAGGGCGGGAGCTGTCCCTCAGCTAAACTATGAGTCTTCCATCACTTGCCATGTTTGTTGAATTGAGTTTGGCAAAGTCACCAGGGACTCATACCCAGCCCAGCCCTCAGCTCCTGCTCAGAGACACAACCCTTTAACAGAGTAAGGAGGCAACACAAAGCTGTGTGACAAAAGAATGATTTATTTGAACAATCTATGATAAAATTATATAAAATAACCCATTTTCTTAAAGACATCTACAGTGTCACCTGGGAATCAAATGTACAGATACTGCCTCCAATTCAGACAAAATAAATTACCACTCAGTGGGAAAGGGTAGGGGGAACAAACCAAACCGGAAAGAAAGGTGTAAGCTTGTGAATTCCTCCCCTCCAAAAAAAATTATACAACTATCATGAAGGAGAGGGAGTGGGGTGGAAAACCAGAGAATCAACCAGTGGCAGAGCAAGTTGATGAGTGAGAAAAGATGGACATTGATCATTTGTAAGGTACACGGACACACTCATGCATATGGCTGGCCCAAGACAGAGGGTAGAGCCATCTCTCTCATTATATATACACCCAATGGCTGGGTCAGCAATGAGGAAGCACCAGGCAGCAGAGAGCGTGACCCCTCCCTCACCACAGGCATGCTTCAGTCTAGCCAGTCCTGGAGGGGGCCACAGAGGAATATGAGCTTAGGCGAGCATACTCCAAGGATGCTGCCAAGGCTGAATTAGGAAGCAGAGAAAGGAACCAGGAGAAGCCATACACTTATCTTCTATACTTTCTTCTGTTTTTAGTCTTTAAAAAAAGTTTAAAAACAGAACTCTTAAACAGCTGCATGTAAACATAGAAACACTCCTGAGTTGGCCACAGGCCCAAGAACCCCCAGATCATTGGATACCATCAGACTCACACTTTGCCAGGGCATTTGAACCTTCTCAGAGCATTTGCACCATTAGCATTTTTCCTCAAGCACTCATCAATACAGCTAATCTTCCTAGACTAGGATAATGGAAGGGGGTGGGGTGGGAAGGGGCCATCTAACACCATCCAGCCAAGTCTCTGTTGGCAAACTCTGCTCTCCTCTGAGGCCTGACCTTTGGGATGCCTGGTGAATGGAAGGGGGGATACAAACCCAGAGTCTATGTCCTGGTCTCACCTGGGTCTGGGTGGGGGCAGGAAAGCCAAGGAAGGATGAGACTGGAGTAGCTCTTTGGCTTATTGGGCTGGGAAAGTGAGGGAGAAAAGGTGTGTAACAGACCCAGCTAAGTTAGCATGTGCCCTGTTGGCAAAGAATCCAGGAAGAGCCTAGGAAAAACTATAGAAATATTCATGCTGTAAAAATGTCTCCAGACTCCAAGTTTTGGGGTTCAGATTCAAATGGCCCATTCTACATTTATAGAGATTTTCCCAAGCACTCCCAGGCACCTGGTTCACTGTCATAGCACTGAGGGTGAAAGGAGGGGTGCTGCAAGTGGAGAGCCCATCCTAAGCCCAGAGAAGTGAAGGAATTTGGCCAAGGTCACACAGCAAGATGGTGGTGTACACTTTGCCCTCCCATCCTCCCTGCGGCCCTACAGCTGGGACTTCCATGCCACTATTTTTGGTAGTCAGTCAGTGATAACAGTATCTAATTCCTGGAAATTCAGAAAGCAGCAGAGGATGGGGCAGGGACAGGGCTCACAACGAAGAACACTCTTCATTGTGCCCCTCTAGGGGGAATTTGAAGAAAGCTATTTGAGGAAGGACTTGGGCAAGGGAAGAAGAGATGGAAAAAAATGACTACCTCCTCTACCTTGTCTTCTTCCAACTACAGACTGAAGGCTACCTCAGCCCCAGAGCTGGGGGGTCCTGACTCTGGCTGACCATAACTCTTCCTGGGAGTGGTCTGATTTGGCCTAGTAAAATCAGGGTCCCAATCTTGACATTTCCCTAACTGCAGTCAGCCGGACACTAGGGCAGGCTTATGGGCAAAGGGGTGTCCCGAGTCTGGGGCCAGGCCAGGAAACAGGTGGAGGAGAGCAGCCTTGTTTTCCCCTGGAGTACAGGAGAATATTGGGAAAGGCAAGGGCTCTGGCCTCAGGAACCACAGTCTG
This sequence comes from Trichosurus vulpecula, assembly GCF_011100635.1. Classification (NCBI taxonomy): domain Eukaryota; kingdom Metazoa; phylum Chordata; class Mammalia; order Diprotodontia; family Phalangeridae; genus Trichosurus; species Trichosurus vulpecula. The sequence goes on along the minus strand of NC_050575.1, from coordinate 22,133,803 downwards.
ACATTCCCATTGATGCTTCAACTTGGGGAAGTGGCTCGCTTTGGCTTCCAGTGGAGAGTGGAGACCTCTCTTCCCAGGCCAAACAAGACCCCTAAGCAATCAGCCTGCCTGCCAGCATTCTCACTGTGGGCAGGGTGACCAGGCAGACCCACCACTGCAAAGATTGGAGAGAAGATGCTAAAGTGAGCCCAGAGAAACCAGACCACGTGTGTGTGTCTACAAGTACATGTTTGTACATGCGCATGCACATGTCTGTGCTCGTGTGGGCAGTATGCTTTTGTGCACGCTGTATACATGCAAGCTGTATGTAAGTGCTTCGTGCCCTTGTGAGTACATATGTGTATCTGGGTGCACACGTGACTGCATTCTGTACAGGTGCCTATTTATCACCTTGTCTGCTCATCTTAGAGTTGCCGAGACAAAGGAAGCCTCTCTAAGGAGTGTGCAGAGCAAGGGGCACTGGGTCTCTCCTGAATGCCTGGCAATTTGGCAGGGTGAATTGAGTCAAACAAAAGGCATTTTTTTTGCTGTGAATAACGAACTAAGTTTTTGTCTCCTGATCTCTTAGTGCTGGCACTGACCAGCCCCTGGTACCACAGGGGAGGCACCAGTCCTGTTTGACTAATATGGGCACCACCAAGGAGAATGATGCTCACAGCCCCCTGCTCAGCCTTGTCTCCCTCCCTGGGATAGGACTGTCAAGGGGAGACTGGGCAGTGGCGGCGGGGTGGGGGGAGTATCCAGCCTTGGAACTACTAACGGTCTCCCCCAAATGCAGCCAAACAGTGTCCATGGGTACACATCTCCCAGGAGGCTGAATTCCCTGACCATTCTACTCTTCACAAAGCTCTCCTTCCATGGAACAGCTCCCACACTCACTGACAGCACTCCACCTCAATCCTGGGGGAATTACCTAATGGCCCCCCATATGTAAGTCTCTCCCACAGATGGAACTCTTTTGGATCAGGCCATGGGCTTCTATCTCCTGTCTCCCCCTGGACTGTAAGTTCCTTGAGGGAAGGGAATCTCCTTTTACTGTCTTCTTGTCAGAGCATGAGCATAGGGCATAGGGCATGGCACACTGAGTAAGAATTCACTGAACAGCCACTGACTGACTGTTTGACCCGATAATGCTGGTATCCTTTAAGCTGCTGTGAGGGCTAGATCCAGGAGGGCTCATTCCTAGGGTAATCTGGCCAAAGCCTGTGGGAAGAGCACCTGTTCCCTGAAGAACCACATGCAGGTGGCTCCCTAGCCCCTAAGGGACACCAGCTTCCTAAGAGCAAACTTTTTCCTCCTTTGTAAAAGCTAAAGAATGAATACCAAGACGAGACTCAAATCAGGCTAAAAGGACAATGATTTGGCCAGAGAGCGACCCTAGGCCTAGCTAATTCCAAGGTCAGTCCAAAGGCAGGTCTAGAAAAACCTTAATGCCACCTAGGCTTATCTGGTACCCTAGAAATTCAGAGCCTGGTGCTAATGCCAGATATAGGACATGCCCGTCAGGGGACTTGGAACCCATCCCATGCCACTGGATCAGATCCTTAAGCTTATGAGCCGGTCCATGCAGACCCAACATTAGGGGATGTCCATGGCCCTGGGAATGGATGGAACACATCATCAAGGTCAAGACCTGATAGCCATGGACAATGAGTGAAAGAGAGGGGTGTGATTACTAGACTAGGGAGGGCAGAGGAGCCCAGGAGAGGTGCACAGCTGGGCTATCCATTTGGCACATGTGGGATATCTGACGTGGCTAGTTGTCTAACAACTGCCTTAGGCCCAATAGGCTCAATTTCTTTGTACAAAGTGCCAAAGACTGACACAATAGCCCACAATCACATACACACACACAACACTACCACACCACTGGAATCACAGGGGCCAGCGGCGATGACGCAGGACACGGCTTCATATCACAAACTTCTCTGCCTCGGGAAGGAAGGCGGCGTCCTGGAGTCGGGTTGAGCTGCAGGTGGAGTTCTGGGTGTGGTTTTTCATGGATGGTGTCAGGGAGCCCCCCACTTCCTCAGGAGGAGGGGCTGGGCTAATAGCAGTCCTGACCTTATTGGCTGGCCTTAGCGTTGACCCCGATGATAGCCTGTTGCCAGTCATGATATCCAAGTTCCCAGTGGGGTCAATGATTGCATTGATAACTGAAAGGGGGACCAGAAAAATGGGAGTATTAAATGTGGACAGGAATGGTAAACATTCACAAATCACAAGAGAGAGAAAGGATCCTTTGCTCACCCCATCCTCACAGGGTATCTCATCTAGCTTCCCGTTTCCAGCCTGTAGCTCTCCCTACCTGAGAAGCAAATTCTGAATTCCAATAGTATCTAAGTTCCTTAAGAGGAGGAACTATCTCATGCCGGGCTTTGTGTTCCCAGCGCATAGAATCATACTAGTGCTTAATAAATGCTTGTTGATAAATGTTTGTATGCCAAGGTCATTGATCTATTATTGCAGAAATAGGATATCATATTGCTACCTAATCTATCCCAACTTTTCCTAGCCTTCTAGGGTCAGTGCAAGTCAAACTTTCTAGAATCTCAACCCAGGGGACACTGATCTTCTTCTTCTCTGAGTTCCTCCAGTGGCTGAGGCCCAGGTGAACACAATTTTCAGTGTATACAATATTCAAAAAAATTATTTCTAACCACAGATCCTTTCCTGCTGTATGCCCAGTCCAACATTCCACTCCATTGCAGGTGAGCTATGTCTCAGCATCTATGCTAGGCCATATTAGGCTAGGTAGGGTTCCCAACCTGGATCTGCCTGAGCAGAATGTCTGAAGTCACTAACCTTCTAGCTGTTTCTGGACTCTCCTTAGTTCCTTCAGAATGGAGCTGATCTCCTAGGGAAAAGAAAGAGGCATATCAAAGTTTGAAAGGCTCTCAGAGGTCTTGTACAATTCATTTCATTTCTCAAAATTATTTTTTTAGTACAACTTTATTTTTAACTCTAAACTCTCTACCTACTTCCACCTCCTTCTCCACCCATTGAGAAAGCAAGAAAAACAAAACCCATTACAATATATATAGTCAGACAAAACAAATTCCCACATTAGCCAAGTTCAATGAGTATACATACATATGCTTACACACATATATGTAAAAAGAAAGAAAAAAGATGTTTCAAATTGCTCTCTGAGTCCATCAATTCTCTATCTGGAGGTGGAGAGTATTTTTTTTATCATGAGTACTTTGGGACTGTGGTTGGTTATTGTGCTGATCAGTCACTAAGTCTTTCAAAGTTTATTATCTTAGCAATAATTGTTATTGTTATGATATAATATATAATTAGATATATTTATGTTTATTATTTAAATATTAAATATTTTAAGTTAATAAAATTTAAATTATCAAATATATCAAAATATTATATCTAATATAATAATTATTGTTATTGTATAAATTGTTCTACTGGTTCTGCTCACTTTACTTTGCAACAATTCATAAAGGTCTTCTCAGGGTTTCTGAAACTATACCCTTTTCCTTACATTTCTTATAATACAATAATAATACATCACATTTATATACCATAACTTGTTCACTCATTCCCTAGTAGATGGGCATTCCCTTAGTTTTTAATTCTTTGTCTCCACAGAAAGAAATGCTATAAATATTTTTGTATACATGGATCCTTTTCTTCTATCTTTGATCTCTTTGGAGGTATAGACATCTAATAATAGCATTATTAGTGGGTCAAAGGGTATGAACAGTTTAATAGTTTTTTGAGGGTATGGTTCCAAATTGCTTTACAGAATGGTTGGACCAGTTCATAGCACCAACAACAGTACCTTAGTATACCTATTTTCCCATAATCTCTCCAGCATTTGTCCTTTGCCTTTTTTGTCATCTTAGTAAATCTGGTGGGGATGAGGTGGTACCTAAGAGTTGTTTTAATTTATATTTCTCTAATTAGTGATTTAGAGACTGTTACATGACAATTAATAACTTGGATTTCTTCCTCTGGAAACTGTCTATTCATATCTCTTGAACATCTATCAAATGGAGAATGATTTTTATTCATGTAAATTTAACTCAATTCCATATATTTTAGAAATGAGGCCTTTATCAGAAAAATTTGCTGTGAAGATTTTTTCTCCAGTTTCCTGCTTTTCTCCTAATTTTAGCTACATTGGTTTTGTTTGTAAAAACTTTTTAATTTTATCTAATCAAAATTTTCCATTTTGCCTCCTGTGAATGTCTTTATCTCTTGTTTGGATATATCTCCTATCCATAGATCTGTCAGGTAATTTCTTCCATGCTCCACTATTTTGCTCAAGATATCACCTTTTACATCTAAATCATGTACCCCTTTTGAGCTTAACTTGGTATAAAGTGCAAATTTAATCTGTGCCTTGTTTCCACCAGACTACTTTCCACTTTTACCTGATTTTTCAAACACTGTCTATAGTATTGGAATTGTTTGCAAATATTTGGCAGAATCATTTATAAATCCATTTGGTCCTGGGTCTTTTTCCTTTGAATTAATTTATGATGGTTCAATTTCTTTTTCTAAGATAGGGTTATTTAAATATTCTATTTACTATTCTGTTAAACTGGACAATTTTGCAATGTGGTCCCATTGTTATGATTATCTTTGATCACAATATTAAATATTTCTATAATTTGTTCTTTGACACCATGCATTCTTTAGAATGAAATTATTCAGTTTCCAGTTAATTTTTAATATATGCTTCAAAAGCTTTTCATTGAATGTAACTTTTATTGCATTATGGTCAGTAAAAAATGCATTTGATATTTCTGCTTTTCTACATCTATTTGTAAGATTGTTTATACCCTAATACAAAGTTAGGTTTTGTGAAGGTGCCATAAACAGCTGAGAAATAGATATACTCCTTCCTATTCCCATTCAATATTCTTCAGAGATTTATCATATCTAAATTTTCTAAAATTCTATGCAGGTCTTTAGCTTCTTTCTTGTTTATTTTTTGGTTCAATTTATCTAAGCCTGAGAGAGATAAATTGACATGCCCCACTATTCGAATTTTACTGTCTATTTTTCCTGTAATTTAACTTTTCCTTGAAAAATTTAGAAGTTATGCCATTTTGTTCATGTATGTTTATTATCAATATTAATTTGTCATCTATGGTACCTTTTAGCAAAATGGAGTTTTGCTGGTTATGTCTTTTAAAGTAGTCAACTTTTGCCTTTGCTTTGTCTGAGATCATGATTGCTACCCTTTTCTTTTTACTTCAGCTGAAGCATAAAGAGATTCTGCACCAGCCCCTTATTTTAACTCTGTGTGTATCTTTCTGCTTCAAGTGTGTTTCTTGTAAACAACAGATTGTTTGATTCTGATTTCTAACCCAATCTGTTATCCTTTTCCATTTTGTGGATGAGTTTATCAAATTCACATTCGTAGTTATAATTGCTAATGATATATTTCCTTCCATCTTATTGTCTTATACTTATCCTTCTCTTTTTGTCTGCTCCTCCTTAAAAGTATGTTTTGCTTCTAATGACTTCTTAATTCTCCCCTTTTCCTTCCTATTTCCTGCTGGATGAGGCATTTTTGCACTCAACTGTGTGTATATGTATTCTTCCTTCCTTTAATGAGTTCAAATGGGAGTGAAGTTCAGGTGTTGTCTGCTCCCCCATCTGACCCACAGACACTGTCTCCTCCTTGTTGTATAAACTCCTCTTATCGTATCCCATTTATGTGACATAATTTTTCCCATTGTTCTTCTCCTTCTCCCCCATCTCAGTGCACTCTTTCCGCCTCCCCGCCCCCATTCCATTCTTCTTTTGAGATCATCCAAACACAACAGAATCACACCCAGGCCCTCTACCCAATTAGACTCCCTCTAGGACCCCTAGTGATGATAAAGTTCTGATAGGCTGTATGTATTATGATGCATGTAAGAATGCAAACAGTTTAACCTTGTTTAGTCTATTATGATTTCTCAATTGTGTTTACCTTTTTATGCTTCTCTTTACTCCTATGCTTGTATGTCAGATTTTCTGCTCAGTCTTTTAATCAGGATTGCTTGAAAGTCCTCTAATAGTTAAAGAACCATTTCCCCCCCTGTAGGATTATACTGTTTTTCTGAGTAAGTTATTCCCGGTTGTAAGCCTAGGTCCTTTACCTTCCAGAATATCATATTCTAAGCCCTCCAGTCCTTTGGAGTGGTGGCTGCTAAATCTTATGTGATCTTGTTTGTGGATCCTTGGTAGTTCAATTATTTCTTTCTGGCTGCTTGCAGTATTTTTTCCTTGACCTGGGAGCTCTGGGTTTTGGCTATACTATTCCTGAGAATTTTCATTTTGGGGTTTCTTTCAGGTGACTGGTAGATTCTTTTGATTTCTACTTTGCCCTCTGGTTCCAAGATATCTGGGCAGTTTTATGATTCCTTGAAATGTGACATCTAGATTCTTTTTGTTATTGTTGTTAATGGCTTTTAAATACTCCAAGGATCTTAAATTATCTCTCCTTGATCTGTTTTTCAGATTAGCTGTTTTTCCCTAGGAGATATTTAACATTTTCTTCTATTTTTTTTCAGTCATTTTATTATTTCTTAAATCATTAGCTTCCATATGGCTATTCTAATTTCAAAGAGTTATTTTCTTCAATAGGGTTTCATACCTTTTTTTCAAGCTGTTAATTCTCTTTTAATATTTTTCTTCCCAAATTCTTGACTCTTTTCTCATTCTTTCCTCTACTTCTCTCAACTGGTTTTTAAAAATAATTATTTAGCTCTTTCTTTAACTCTTGCTTTAGCTCTTCTAAAAATTCTTCTTGGGCTTTTGACCAATCTGCATTTTTCTTCAAGGTTTTTCTTGTAGATGTTTTAAAGTCACTGCCTTCTTCTATATTTGCATTTTGAGTTTCCTTGTCACCATAAAAGCTCATTGTTTTCAACTTCTTTTTTTGTTTGTTTGCTTATTCTTCCAAGTCTTGACTTTGGTCTTTATATTAATACTGGACTCTGTAAACTTCCAGGGGGATGTCTGGTTTAAATGTCTGCCCTCTTATTTCCTTTTGCTGCTTTCACAGATTAGTCTGGGGACCTTCAAGCTTTCAGTGCTTTCAAAGTGATGTGATACAAAGGGAGGTCTGTTTAGTACCTCCTGGTCTGAGGTAAACAAGTTCCTAGCCCAATTTTTTTTCTATCAGTTTGTTTCTGGTTGAGAGTTTCAACAGGCTGCTGTTTGACTCAACTACTATTGGTCTGCAGGAAGGTTCCGTGAGTTTGGGACACCTGAACTGCTGACTCTCCTTTGGTCTAGGTACAGGGGTGGGGAAACTGCAGCCTTGAGACCACATGTGGCCCTCTAGGTCCTCAAATGTGGCCCTGTGACTGAATTCCAACTTCACATAACAAATCGCCTTAATAAAAGGATTCCAGATTCTATGGCTTCCTCTCACTCCATCATATTCTGATTATGTATTGTTTCTACTGTCCCTATTTAAAAAAATCACATATAGAACTTCTAAATCAATCTAGCCTTCCTAATATCACTGAGAATTCTAGTTAAAAAACAGATACCTTCTTATTTGTCAGATTCTCTTGCATCTATAGCTCCTAGATTTTGTTATGTAGTATTTTGTTGAAATAATGAAATCAGACCAGTCTTTGTATTTTTTCCACTGGTAGAAAAACAATGTACCCTTTTTTACAACAATGACTTATTAAATTATTTATTGAAAAAACAAAACTTCATTTTCATTTTGAAAGGTCTTATCGCATTACTTGCATCCTAAACCATCAATTCTGGAGGGAGGGAGAGGGAAGGGAAGGAGAGGGGAAGGAGAGAGGAAGGAGGGAGAGGGAAGGGAGGGAAAGAGGAGGGAGGGGGAGGGAATGGGGGAAGAGGGAAGTGGGGAGAGGGAAGGGAGGGAGAGGGAAGGGGAGGGAAAAGGGAGAGAGAGAGAGAGAGTGCTGAGTTCAAATCCAGTCTCAGGCACTCACTAGCTGTGTGACCCTGGACAAGTCACTTAACCTCTGTTTGTCTTAGTTTCCACAATTGTAAAATGAAGATAATAGCACCCACTTCCCTAGATTGTTGTGAGACTCAAATGAGACAATATTTATAAGATGCCTAACACATAACAAGTGCTTAATAAATGCTTGTCCCCTTCCCTTCCCCTATGAGGGTCCCCAGCAAAGCCAGACTACAAACCTGGCTGTTCACTCACCTTGTTAGATGTCTTCAGGATGGGCACTTCATTCTCCGAGTTGATCTTGGCTTCCATGTCTTCCCAGGTCCTCTCTGTGTTCTGGAAGAGAATCCTGTGGACACATCGCTGCTTAGCTCCAGGAAAAGGCAGAGGCTTGTCTAAAACCCACACTGTCAACCTTTCTTTACTTTTTTGGGATTCTCCAGTTGTGGAACACCAACAAGTGAGCATGGCTATGTATATCAGTATGCATGCCCATGGGGGAGTATAAGGAGCCCTGGCTTTGGAGTCAGAATGCCTGGCTTCAGGACCTGACTCTACCACGTCCTAGCCGTATCTCTTTGGGTGAGTCACTTAACCTCATTATGCTGAAGGCAACGAGGTCTGCACAGACTGGAACACACAAGGAGATGTTTAAAATACATAAGCTGAGGTATTTTAGAGGCTCCTTAGGTAGTGCAGTGGATAGAGCATTGGGCCTGGAACTAGGAAGACCTGAATTCAAATTCAGCATCAGATACTTACTGGCTGTGTGACCTTAGACAAGTCACTTAACCTCTATATGCCTCAGTTTCCTCTGTAAAATAAAGATAATAATAGGATCTACCTCCCAGGGTTGGGAGGATCAAATGAAATGATAATTATAAAGTACTTATTGTGCCTGACACATAGTAGGTGCTTAATGCTTGTCCTTCCTCCTTCCCTCTCCCTCCTTCCCTGAACACTCTCAGCGACAGATCTAAAGGCACTCACTAGGATTCACAATCAGAAGACCTGTATTTGAACCGTGACTCTTATCGGTCACTCACTGTGACTGACTGAACTGCAGACACTTACTGGTCATGTAAGTCCAGCCAAGTCAGTCTGCCTCAATGAATCTGACCTCCCTCCTCTGTACAATATGAGTAATATTTGCTCTTACCGCCTCACAGAGCCTTGAAAGGATAAAAAGTAGCAGGTAAGTGTGACACGGCGAGTATATGATGTTTGTGGGCATGTCTCTATGTGTGAGCACATGTGTATGAGGGTAACTATGTGTCCTTGGCTACAAGTGGGCATTCACATAGATATTGCACCATCTTACATAGATACATGGGGTAGGAGAATGAAGTTGGAGCCCCAAAGTTTCCTTTTCCAGCTCCCCCAGATCCAGCCCTATGGGAACCCCGGACAATTTTCCCATCTCCTCAACACTCATAGACGCCTTTCTCTTAGCCCATCTTCTAATGCCTTAAGATCCTTAAGTTCTAAGTTCCCAGAAAGAATGTCACAATACATGAGTTTAAATCATGGCTCTGCCAAAACCTGTGACAATGCGGGCATGTCACTTCTCTGTGTGTATGTATGTATGTGTGTGTGTGTGTATGTATGTATGTCTGTCTGTCTCTCTCTCTCTCTCTGTTTCCTCCTCTGTAAAATGAAGGATACAGACTAGATAATCTCTAAGCCTGCTCCTAGCTCTATCAGCCCTTCAGATCCTCAGCCCAGGCTGTCATCAGGCTCCCCCAACAAGGGCCAGAAGGATGTGAGATAGGTCCTGTCTGAAGCCAAGAACCCAGAGGCTCCAGCCCTTGACACTCTCTTCCCTCACCCAAGAAGAGCAAGGGGTGTGCTGTTTAACAACCAGCTCTAATTAACAACTGGCTCTCTAAGAAAAAAAGACCAATGTTTGCATGACAGACTTGTAAGTTTAATCTGCATCAATAACATTTTCTCCATTACTTTCTTAAGTCTAGAATCAACAAAATAATAAATCAAGCCTTGATTGGCAGTTTTTGCCTATTTCCAAGGAGCAAATGCTCACACTGAAGATTTAACAATTTGCTCTTATGAGTTCATCCACAATGGCTCCAGCACACGCTTGAGAAGGGTTCCTAAAGAAGCACTGGATTTTAAGTCCTGGGTTTGAATTCTAGCTTTATCCTTATTACCTGCATGATCCTGGGGAAGTCACAACCTCTGGGCCTGAACTTCCCCCTCCATAAAATAAAGGGATTGGACTAGATCAGCAGTTCTCTAAGCATGATCTGTAGACCCCTGGGAGTCCCCATGACCCTTTTGGGGGGATCTGCAAGGTCAAAATTATTTTTCATAATCATTCTAATATGTTATTTGCCTATTAAAATACTTCCCCCTCCAACTACATATCCAGATTTTTTCATATGCTTTGACCAAAACAACAGATCATTACAGATTGAATGCAGAAGCAGAGGAGAGAATACAGCTGTCTTCTATTAAGCCAGAGAGTAAAGAGATTTGCAAAAATATGTGAAACAATGCCACTCTTCTCACTAATTTTATTTGTTTTAGAAAAGTTATTTTTAATAAAAATATATTATTTATATTAACACATCATGGGCATGTTTTAAATTAAATATTAAATATTTTAAATTTTATGTTTTAAATTTCTGATGCTGTAAGTATCAGTAGATATAACCCATACAAACCAAAAGCTCCTTGGGATCCTCAATAATTTTTAAGAGTCCTAAGTCCTGAGTCCTTGGGGTCCTGAGACCAAAAAGTTTGATCTCCAAGGCCACTTCAGCTCTTAAATCCCATTATCCCGGAGCAGGGCCCTGAGTGTTTCCTGGCATAAGGAAAGTAGACTGAGCGTCCTGCTGGAAGGAAAGGCCAGGCCCCACATTCTGCTGGACGAGAGGCTCAATCACCAGGAACATTGCTCCCTCCCTGACCTCCAGATGCCCTCCTTCTTTATTCTGTCACCACCCCCATCCAGATGAGACAAAGCAAGAACAGTCCCTCCCCCAGCGGGTGTAGTGCAGAAAACTCACTTCATTTTCTCTGCAAGGTTTTCCGTGTTCTCCCGGATTGTGTGCGATAGCTGGGAAACAGGATTCAGCATCAGGTTATCAAAGATCACCTGCGAGGAAGTTAGCATGAGCATGGTTAATGTGGAAAATGGGTAGGGAACTTTTGGCCCAGGGATCTATGTCAGCCCTCAGGATAGACTGTAACCTCCCTACTGTAATTCAAGAGATATTTATTAAGTACTTATGATAGAGAAGGCTCTATGCCAGATACTATCAAGAGAAAACTTGGTAAAGACCTGCCCTCACAGAGCTTATCATCTAAAAAGAGGGATGTGACCTGTATATTTATCTTTGCCCTTTCCCACCCTGCCCAGCACCTAGCACAATGCCCTGTATTCAGAAGGCACTTAATAAATGTTTGCTAATGTTAATGCTAACAACAGCAACAAAATAATAACTAGCATTTATATATACATACACATATATATCATTAAGGTTGACAAAGCACTTTACATATATTATCTCATTTGAACCTCACAAAAATTCTGAGATGGATGCTGTTATTTATTATCCCCATTTTACACATGAGGGAACTAAGACTAAGAGAGGTTAAATAATTTGTCCAAGGTCATAGAACTAGTAAGTGCCCAAGGCAGGATTCAAGCTCAGGTCTTCCTGGCTCCAAACACAGCACTGCATCCACAAAACCTTCCTGTCCTTGGCCCGCCACTCCCACCCCAAACTAGAGGGCTGCTGCTCTGCTGAGGCTCAGTCAACAAACGTGTGTTAAATAACTACCGTGTATAATAAGCTCCACATTCTTAATTTTGAAAGGAAGTGCATTTTTGGCTTCTCTAAGGGGGACCAAAACTACCTTCAAACACCCTAACTTTCTAGTTCCGCAGTTGACTCATTTCCCATGACCTATTACTCCTCTACCTCACCACACACAGGCACGGTCGTATCCTTGACCTTGCCATCACCCACAAGTGTTCCACTTCCATGTTCATAAACTGTAAATTTTTTCACCTCATCCTAACCCGTGGTGATTCTTTCATTCCCTCTCCCTTCCGATCCCTTATCTTACTTTGACTTCACTGTGCCCTCCACTCCCTCTATCCCTCAGTTTTTCCCAGGCCATTGATCTTGCACTGGCTTCCCTCTCTTTCCCCATCTTGACCCCTTGGTGAACTAGTTCAACTATACACTGTTTTCTAGTCTTACCCCTATCTCTGATCTTGCCCTGCTAAGCCACACCCTTGGATTACTCCCACCGACTGCTGCTCTTGCTTGTTCCCATACGGTTGAACAAAGATGGAGGGGTGAGGTGGAATCACAAAACTGTTGACTGGGTCCACTAAAATTGTATGTTAACCTCAATTGGTCCCTCACTGTAATAATGCATTTTTTTTTACATCTTCCTAATCAATTTACTGCCCCACTCGCCATAGCAATGTTTTCAATCCTTCCCATCCCTTCTCAAACCTATCATGGTTCTCCTTCCCCCATCTTCTCAGCAAAGAACTTTGCCTCATATTTCACTGAAAAAATCAAGACCATTCTCCAAGAGCTTCTTCTGTCTCATATCACTCAGATGCTTTCTGCCCCCATCTTCTCCTTCACTTCTGTCTCAGATGAAGAGGTGGCCTGCCTCCTTGCCAAGTGATCCTATTCCATCCTGTCCCTCTGTCATCCCCACTATCTCACTAATCTTCACTTTCCTCCTGTCTACTGACTGCCTCCCTACAAACATACCAAACTCTCCTCCATCCTCAAAAATTCACTTGACCTGTCTATCCCCACTAGCTATTGTCCTATATATCTCTTCCTTTCCATCAATGAACTCTCTGATAAAGACATCTATAACTGGTGCCTCCATTTCCCTTCTTCTCACTTTCTTATTAAGTCTCTGCAGTCTGGCTCAGCATTCCAATTAAACCTCTCTCCAAAGTTACCAATCATTTCTTAATTACCAATTCTAATGGCTTCTTCTCAATCCTCATCTTTCTTGACCTCTTTGTAGCTTTTGACTTTGTCGATCACCCCCTTCTTGATAACTCTTTTCTCTGGTTTCTATGGCACTATCCCTTTCTGGTTCTCCTCCTACCAGTCTAACCTCTCCTCTCAGCTTCCTTGGCTGGATCATCCACACCATGGCTGATAAAGGTGGGTGTCCCTAGGGTTCTGTCCTAGACCCTCTCCTCCTCTCCTTTTATAGCATCTCACTTGGTGTATCTCATCACCCCCATGATTCAAATATCATCTCTATGTTGATGATTCTCAGACCTATTTATCCTGCCCTAATCTTTCTCCTTAACTCCAGTCTCCCATCGCCAAATACCTACTGGACATTTCAAACCGGATGTCCTGTAGACATCTTTTTTAAAAATTTTATTTTCAGTTTCAAATTCTCTCCTGCCTTCTACTCCCTCCTTAACTCATTGAGAAGGAAAGAAATAGAACATCTATTAAATGTATGAAGTCATACATGACACATTTCCACATTTGCCATGTTCTGCCCCCCACCCCAAGTAAGAAAAATAAAGAAAGGAAAAAAATGTGCTTCGACCTGTCTTTTGGGTCCATCCATTCTCTATCTGGGGGTGAATAGCATTTTATATCCTGAGTCCTTTGGAGTTGTGGTGGGTCACTATATTGATCAGAGTTACTAAGTCTTTCACAGTTCATCATCTTTACAATATTTCAAGAGAAATCTTAAACTCAACATGCCCAAAGTATTATCTTTCTCCCCAAACCCTCTCCTCTTTCTAATGCCCATATTATTGTCCAAAGCACCACCACCCTCCCAGTCACCCAGGCTTCCAACCTAGGTATTATCCTTGACTCCTCACTCTCTCATCCCCATCCCATATCCAGTCACTTGCCAAATCCTACTGCTTCTATTTTTCCAAACTTTCATATATGCCCCTTTTTTCCTCTGAAATTGCTGCTACGAGTCCATCAACTCATCACCTCACACTTGGACTATTGCAATAAGCTGGTTGGTCTCCCTGCCTCAAGTCCATCCCCCACTCAGCTATCAAAGTGATCTTCCTAAAGCACAGACCTGACCACCCTCACCCCACCCCCCCCATTCAACGATCTGCAGAGGTTCCCTATCACCTTCAAGATCAAATACAAAACCCCTTGTTTGGTTTTTAAAGTCCTTTATAAATGGGCCCCTTCCCGCTTTTCCAGTCTTCCAACACGTTATTCCCTTCCATGCCCATGCTCTATGATCCAGTGACACTGGCTGCCTTATTGTTCCTTGTGCAAGACACTCCCTCTCCTAATGCTGCATTTTCACAAGCTGTCCTCCCCACGTCTGGAATGTTCTCTCTCTCTCTCTCTCTCTCTCTCTCTCTCTCTTCATCTCTACCTCTTGCCTTCCTTTAAATCTTAATTAAAATCGCACATTCTACAAGAAGACTTTCTTAGTCACTCTTAATACTAGCCTTCCCTCTGAGATTGTCTCCAGTCTTTCCTGTGTATATCTTGTTTGAACATAGCTGTTTGCGTGTTGTCTCCCCAATGAGAGTGTAAGCTCCTTGAGGACAGGGGGTATTTTTTCTTTTCTTCGTATCCACAATGCAAGTTAGTATAGTGCCTGGCACATAGTATGGGCTTAATAAATGTTTGTTGACTTTTTATTCCTAGAGGCAGCTAGGTCATTCAGTGCTTAGAACACTAGGCCTGGGTGGATGGCACCTGTGCGGCTGTGTGGGGCTCGGCTGCGTGGACTGAAGGAGACTGAAGCATTTCTACCCAAGCTGGGCTCAGCCCCCAAGTGGTGCAGCCTCCGGTGTGCAGAGTGCAGCCCCCGCCAGGCCTGGCCCGGCTGCCCATGTCTACCCTGCGGGTTCCCAAGTGATGATGATCCCCTCCCAGATCTCCTACCCGGCCTCCCAAGGCGCCTACTACATCCCTGGACAGGGCCGTTCCACATATGTTGTCCCAACCCAGCAGTATCCGGTGCAACCAGGAGCCCCCAGCTTCTGTCCTGGAGCAAGCCCCACTGAATTTGGGACCTATGCTGGTGCCTACTACCCAGCGCAGGGTGTGCAGCAGTTTCCACCTGGCGTGGCCCCCGCCCCAGTCATGATGAACCAGCCACCCCAGATTCCTCCTAAGATGGAATGGAAGATGATTCGGATCCGAGATCCCAACCAGGGAGGGAAGGATATCACAGAGGAGATCATGTCTGGGGCCCGGACCTCCTCCACCCCCACTCCTCTGCAGACAGGAGGAGGTCTGGAGCCTCAGGCTAACGGGGAGACCCCCCAGGTTGCTGTCATCACCCACCCAGATGACCGGCCTCAGGGAGTGACCATCGGGGGCCGGCCGGGGGCTGCCCCAGAGCACAGCCCTTCCGAATCTCCATCACAGCCATCCTCTCCTTCCCTGACCCCATCACCACCACCTCCAGTTTTACAGCCAGGGCCTGAGCCAGGCCTCTCAGGCCTCCCCATTACTGAGGACACGATGACAACCACAGTGGTCATGCAGATGAGTGTCGAGGAGCCTGCCCCCACCACCCACAAAGCCCCAGAGCTGCCCTGCCTTGCTCTTGCTCTCCAGCAGCCCTGTGCCTCCCCTGGACCCTCCCCAGAGGCAGAAGTAACTAGTCCTCCACCAGCCCCCGAGACTGCCACTGCCCAGGCTCACAGCTTCCAACAGCCTCCGGACACCGAGCTTTCTCCAGAGCCCAATGGCATGGCCCCCGCCAAGGAGCCCGAGGCCCAGCCAGAGGTGGGCCAGGCTGAAGCGGTTCCTGTGCCGCCACCCCCCTCCCCAGCCTGTCCCCAGGAATTCACAGTTGCGGCCCCTACGGCCCAGCCTGAGGAGCTGCCCAACAGGGCCTCCCCTCCCCCTGCCATGGACCTGAGCCCTATTGCTGAGCCCGAGGAGCCGGCTGAGGAGGTGGCGGTGCTGGCGGTGGTGCCAGCCTCAACGCCGGCACTCCCCACCCTCCCTGCCAACTTTCCCGGGCCATCTGCTCCACCTCCTGCCCAGGAGGAGGAGCTAGAGAATGAGGAGGAGGAGGAGGACAAGGAGGAAGGGGAGACTGAAGGGAAGAAGGGAGGAGAGGAATCGTTGCCCCCTGAGACCACCCCCACCCCAGCCCCCCTTCCCCAGAGCCTTGAAGAGATAGCCACCCAAGTGGTGGCAATATCTGTGCCAAAGAAGAGATGGAGAATCAAGGAACTGAACAAGAAGGAAACTGTGGGCGATCTGCTGGATGCCTTCAAGGAGGGGAATGAAGGTGTGCCAGAGTCAGAAAGCCAGTCGCCTGTGGGCGGTGCACCAACCCCCGAGCCTGAGGGTGGCCCACGGAGCCCTAGGCCTGAGGAGGCTGATGAGACCTGGGAGGAAAAGGAAGACAAGATTGATGATGCTGAGAACATGCAGCCTGGGGACCAGAAGTACCAGTACAAGTCAGATCAGTGGAAGCCTTTAAATCCTGAGGAGAAGAAGCACTATGATCAGGAGTTCCTGCTTGGATTCCAGTTCATTTTTGCCAGTATGCAAAAGCCAGAAGGCCTGCCTCACATCAGCGATGTGGTGCTGGACAAGGCAAACAAGACCCCTCTGTGGCCGCTGGACCCCACCCAGCTAACCATCATGAACTCTGGCCCTGACTTCACCCCATCTTTTACCAACCTGGGTTGGCCCAACCTCAGCAATCGAGGCCCCCCGAGGGGGGGTCCTGGTGGGGGACCAGGCAGTGAGCTACCCCGGGGACTGCTGACCGATCTTGGCCTCCAGCGCTCCCACCAGGGCCTTCGGAAGGAGCCCAGGAAGATCATCGCCACAGTATTGCTCAGTGAGGACGTGAAGCTTAACAAAGCCGAGAAGGCCTGGAAGCCCAGTAGCAAACGTGGCCCTACAGAAAAGGACCGGGGAGAAGAAGATGCCTATGGCAGCAAAACTCAGCACCTATTCTGAAGGGTGCGATCCATTCTGAACAAGCTGATGCCCCAGATGTTCCAGCAGCTGATGAAGCAGGTACAGCAGCTGGCCATCAACACGGAGGAGCGCCTGAAAGGCATCATCGACCTCATCTTCGAGAAGGCCATCTCGGAGCCCAACTTCTCAGTGGCCTATGCCAACATGTGCCGCTGCCTCATGGGGCTGAAGGTGCCAACCACCGACAAGCCCACAGTCACAGTCAATTTCCGGAAACTGCTGCTAAACCGGTGCCAGAAGGAATGTGAGAAAGACAAAGATGATAATGAAGTATTTGAGAAAAAGCAAAAGGAGACAGATGAGGCTGCAACGGCAAAGAACGGGGCCGCCTGAAGGAGGAGCTGGAGGAGGCAAGAGACATCGCCTGCCCACGCTCCCTGGGCAACATCAAGTTCATCGGGGAGCTTTTTAAGCTGAAGATGTTGACGGAGGCCATCATGCACGACTGCGTGGTCAAGTGACTGAAGAACGACGACGAGGAGTCTCTGGAGTGCCTCTGCCGGCTGTTCACTACCATCGGCAAAGATCTGGACTTTGAGAAGGCCAAGCCCCGCATGGATCAGTATTTCAACCAAATGGAGAAGATCATCAAGGAAAAGAAGACGTTGTCGAGAATCCCGTTCATGCTGCAGGACTTGTTAGATCTCCGAAGAAGTAGCTGGGTGCCCCGCCGGGGAGACCAGGGCCCTAAGACCATCGACCAGATTCACAAGGAGGCTGAGATGGAGGAACACCACGAGCACATCAAAGTCCAGCAGCTCATGGCCAAGGGCGGGGACAAGCGTCGAGGCCCCTCCGCCAGGCAGCCGTGGGGGGTTGATTGTGGTTAATGGAGGCTGGAATACTGTTCCCATCAGCAAAGGCAGCAGACCCATTGATACCTCCCAACTCACCAAGATCACTAAGCCTGGATCCATTGACTCCAACAACCAACTCTTTGCCCCCGGGGGACGCCTAAGCTGGGGTGAGGGCAGCAGTGGGGGCATGGGAGGCAAGCCCTCAGACTCAGCCTCTGAGACGGCCCGGCTGTCCACCACTGCCTTGAACCGTTTCTCAGCCCTCCAACAGGCAGCCCCGCCCCCCCCTCCCCCCCAGAGCACCGACACATGGCGAGTGGTACAAAGGCGCAGTCTGAGCTGGGAACGTGGAGAGAAAGCTGGGGATCGTGGAGATCGCCTGGAGCGTAGTGAATGGGGTGGGGAGCGTGGTGACCGCCTGGACCCAGCTTGCGCCCAAGTGGAGCTTCAGCAAGGAAGTGGAGGAGGAGAGCCGGGAGCGACCTCTCCAACCAGAGGGTCTACGCAAGGCGGCCAGCCTGACAGAGGTCGGGCAGTCGGGACGCAGTGAAACGGGAGGGAGCTGCTGCCCCCCCAGTACCCCCAAGGCTGCGCTATCTGAGGAAGAGCTAGAGAAGTCCAAAGCCATCACTGAGGAGTTCCTGCATCTCAATGATACGAAGGAAGTGGTACAGTGTTTGCAGGAACTTGCCTCCCCTTCACTGCTTTTCATTTTCGTTCGGAACAGCATCGAGTCGACTCTGGAGCGCTGGACTGTTGCCCGGGAACACATGGGACAGTTGTTGCACCAGCTTCTCTGTGCTGGTCACCTCACTACCGTTCAATATTATCAAGGGCTCCATGAGATCCTGGAAGTGGCTGAAGACATGGAGATTGACATCCCCCACGTGCAGCTGTACTTGGCAGAACTGGTGACTCCCATCCTTCGGGAAGGTGGGGTACCCATGGGGGAGTTTTTCAGGGAAATATTGAAGCCGCTGAAACCCCTAGGCAAAGCTTCTCCCCTGCTGCTGGAGATCCTGAGGCTCTTGTGCAAAAGTGTGGGTCACAAAAAGGTCGGGGTGCTGTGGCGAGAGGCTGGGCTCAGCTGGAAGGAATTCCTACCTGAGGACCAGGACATCAATGCCTTTGTCATCCAGCAGAAAGTGGAATACACACTGGGAGAGGAGACTGAGCCCCCCAGCCAGCGAGAGATGTCCCCTGAGGAGCTGAGCCAGCGGCTGAAGAAGCTGCTTAAGGAGAGCACCAGCAACCAGCGAATCTGTGACTGGATAGAGGCCAACCTGAGCGAGCAGCAGGTGGCTTCCAAAACGTTGGTCCGTGCACTCATGACCGCTGTCTGCTACTCAGCCATCATTTTTGAGACCCCCCCTGCGAGTGGATGTGGCCGTGCTGAAGGCGCAAGCGAAACTTCTACAGAAATACGTGAACGATGAACAGAAGGAGCTGCAGGCGCTCTACGCCCCCCAGGCGCTTGTGGTCACCCTGGAGCAGCCAGCCAACCTACTACGCATGTTCTTTGATGCGCTCTATGATGAAGACGTAGTCAAAGAGGAGGCCTTCTACAGCTGGGAGAGCAGCAAGGACCCCGCTGAACAGCAGGGCAAGGCTGTGGCCCTCAGGTCTGTCACTGCCTTCTTCACGTGGCTGCGTGAGGCGGAGGATGATGAGTCTGATCACAACTGAGGGCGGGCCGGCCAGAGGCCACCCAAATGGACGCGCAGACAGGGGCTGCACAGACTGCAGGCGGGGCTGCGGCCTGTGCCTGTAGCTCCCGGTGTGTGTCTGAGCTAGTAAATTGGTGGCTGAAGAGGCAGGATGGCTAAAGTCATAAAAATTGGTGTGGAGTGGGGTACCACCGCCTACCCCTGGGGTCCTTTTTTCTTTAAGAAAATCACTGCTGGGAGCGTTCCGCCCCAGCCCCCCCCACCCCCTCCACCTCCTCTGCTGCTGGTGGGGCACGGTGCCTGTAATTATTCAAATCCTGCCTCACGGGGCAGCTAGGTGGCGCAGTCAGTAGAGCACCGGCCCTGGAGTCAGGAGGACCTGAGTTCAAATCCGGCCTCAGACACTTGACACATGTACTAGCTGTGTGACCTTGGGCAAGTCACTTAACCCCAACTGCCCTGCCAAAAAAAAAGCAAAAAAAAAAAAAATCCTGCCTCACACACTTACTGACTGTATGACCCTGTGCAAGTCACCTAACCTCTGTCTTAGTTTCCTCAACTATAAAATGAAGCTAATAATAGCACCCCCCTCCTAGGATTGTTGTGAGAATCAAATGAGGTTAATATTTGTACATTTAGTATTTAGTATTTGGCACACAGTAGGTGCTTAACAGTTGCTTCCTTCCTTCTCTCCTTCCTTCCTTGTTCCCAATTCCGTCTTTCTGTGTGGTAAGTAATGGTGGCCAGAACTATGGATTGGAATGTTGTACATGCTATGATACATGTTGGTTGGTTTTGTTGAACTATATTTTCTGGGTTACAAGACAAGGTTCACTTGGAATGTGAGGGTACACTGGAAAATAACTGACATAAAAACAAAAGACATCAATACAATCTCAAAAAAAAACCAAGAAAGAAATACAGAGCCATAGAATTACTATCAGGCAGCATTTTCCGACCTCATTCGGCCATATTTAGGCCACTCTGGGACTTAAGTTATATTGACAGAACCCAGAAGTGGTTGTCAAGAGCTGTTCCTGAACTGGGAAGGACCTTAGTGCACAGGATGTCAGAGCTGGAAGGGGCCTTGGACTATGGAACATCAAGGTGGAGAAAGTACTTTAGAGATCACCTAGCTAAACTGCCCCATTTTATGCACAGAGAGACAGATGCACTGAGAAAGTGAGTAAAAAAAGACAATTCTCCCAAAGCACACCCCCTAAAGTAAGCTGAGATGTGTTAGGAGGAATCTGTAGCACTCGGTGAGATTACTCGGTGGATTGGGGCAAATACAGGGAATGGGGATTATCTAAACCAGGGATGGGGAACCTGTGGCCTTGAGGCCACGAGTGGCCCTCTAGGTCCTCAAGTTCAGCCCTTTGACTGAATCCGAACTTCACCGAACAAATCCCCTTAATAAAAGGGTTTGTTCTATAAAACTTGGACTCAGTCAAAAGGCCGCACCCGAGGACCTGGAAGGCCACATGTGGCCTTGCGGCTGCAGGTTCCCCACCCCTGAAACCGATACCCATCCTGGGAGCTGGGGGTTTTCCCCTCAGCCTCAAGCTTCTGATATAGTAGAAAAGGCACCAGTTCTGAAGTCAGAGGACCTAGGTTTAAATTCCCCCTTTGAGATTTCACTATTGGTGTGACTTGTAAAGTCCTTTCCCAACCCTGATGTTTTATAACCTGAGTGAGGCTCTTTCCAGCTCTGACATCCTGTGTCACTCAAACTCCCTGGGCCTCAGTTTCCTCCCCTGTAAAATAACGGAATTGAGCTAGATGATCTCAGAAGTCCCTTCCAGTTATAGGTCTATGATCCCTCCTTTGGGAAGCCTTTGCTGACTATTCCGTTCTATAATGGTATCTCTCTTCTCTGAACCCATCACACTTAGAGACACAAAGTCTAGCTCTGGATCCCACAACATCCTGCTCTCTTTGTTAAGTCCAGTTTTCCCACAAAGGAAGGCTGTGAGGTCCCTTATAGTAGAGCCATGGGCTGTTTCTTCTCTGTCTCCTTACTTGGTGGGTTCCCCATGGTCACAAACTGGATCTGTTTCTTTCTCCCCACCCTCCTACCTAGGACTCTGAGCTCCCTGAAGGCTTGGATCTGTCCAATTGCTTCTGTCTCTGCCACAAGCGAGGCTATCCTCAAGCAAAGGCATTTTGGTGCCAATTAGGTAAGGACCAAGGCCCTGATGAGACCAGCCCTCAGGGTCAGGATCCTGATCCTAAACTTTTTAAATTAAAAGGATATTTGGCATGTAGTAGATACCTAATAGATGTATGTTGGATCAAATGGGTAAATATGCCTCTTCTTAGTACCTGAGCTTTGGCTATATTACATAGTTGGAGTGGGGGGAACCTGAGTGGGGAGAGTAAGGGTAGGAATGGGTAGGGAGAGGAGGCAGTACAAGGGTAAAGGTAAAATAGGTTTGGAGGCAGAGGGGGAAGTTGGAACTTGGTTTTTGGACTTTGGTGGTGTTGGGGTGGCAAAGGAGAGAAAGCATTCAGCCAAGTAGAATCAACAGGATTTGGCAATTGATTAGATGTGGGGGGGATGAGAGAGAGTGAGGAGTCAAGAATAATACCTAGGTTGCAAGCCTGGGTGACTGGGAGGGTGGTGGTGCTTTGGACAATAATATGGGCATTAGAAGGAGGACAGGGTTTGGGGAGAAAGATAATAAATTCCATTTTGGGTATCTATTGGAACATTGTAAAGATAATCAACTATGAAAGACTTAGTAACCGATTAATATAGTGACCTGCCACAACTCCAAAGGATTTGGGATATAAAATGCTATTTACCTTCAGATAGAGAATGGATGGACTCAAATTGAATTCTGAAGTGGCAGAGCCAACAAAAAGTCATAGTGAGATATTCTTCCAGTCCAAGACAACTTAAGATGTCAGAAAGAGAGATCTGTGACATGGGATATGGATGCTGGCCCACAGCCCACGTGGATAAAACACTAGTGGTAGGATTAGATGGTGGCAACAGAAGCAGCAAAAAGCACCTTCTGGGAACTCTCAAGCCAGAGAGAGTAAGGAGACCTGGAAATTGGTCAGAAACAGATAACAGGGGACCCCTGTGCTAACACCAGATGTAGAACCAAATGCTGTTTGCCAAATCCACTGCCTATACCCACTTCTGAGTCACAGTTCAAGGGCAGAGAGGAGCATTTTTGGTCAAGAGGGAGCCGGAGCTCAGAGGACCAGTATCACTTTTGGTCATGAGGGATCAGGGCCCCTGAGGAACAGTACTGCTTGTGACTCCAAGGCAACAGAGGCCCTGAGGAACAGGATCAATTGCAATCCCAAGGCATCAGGGACCCTTCCAGGGTAAGGACCGGAGTGGAGACCAGGAGAGCAGTGACCACACCTCTTCCCAGATCACACCACCTTAGAAGAACCAAAAATTTCCAAAGCCTAAGAACTAGCTCTGAAAAGAACAGAGCAAAAGTCTAAAGCTTGAGATGGTACCCCTTTCCCCATGCCAGGAACAGGGCTCAACTTTAACATGAAGGTCAAAATCAAGAAACAGAATAGGAAAATGAGTAAACAACAACAACAACAACAACAACAACAAAACCTCACCATAAAAAGCCACTATGGTGACAGGGAAGATCAAGACACAAACTCAAAAGAAGACGACAAAGTTAAAATAGCCACAAGCAAAGCCTCAAAGAAGAAAAAGTCACTGGACAAAAATTCCTGGAAAAGTTAAAAATTGATTTTCAAAATCAAATAACAGGGGTAGAGGAAAAATTAGGTAAAGGAATGAAAGCAAAGGAAGAAAATTATGAAAAAACAATTAACAACTTGGTGAAAGACACACACACACACACACACACACACACACACATATGCAGAGAAACCTGAAGAAACTAATGCCTTAAAAAAGAGAATTGGCCGAATGGTAAAAGAAGCACAGAAATTCACTGACAAAAATAACTCCTTGAAAAGTAGAACTGGACAAATGGAAAAACAAGTACAAATGCTCACTGTAGAAAAGAATTCTTTAAAAATTAGAATGGGGCAAGTGGAAGTTAATGACTCCATGTGCCATCAAGAAACAAGAAAATGAAGTCAAAAGAATGGGAAAAAAGAATAAAATGTGAATTATCTCATTGGAAAAACAACCGACCTGGAAAATAGATAGAGAAGAGATAATTTAAGAATTATTCAATTACCTAGAAGCCATGATCAAGGAAGGAGCCTAGACATCATATTTCAAGGAATTATTGAAGAAAATTACCCCAATATCTGAGAACCAGAGAGTAAAATAGAAATTGAAAGAATCCACCAATCACCACTTGAAAGAGATCCCAAAATGAAAACTCCTAGGAATATTATAGTCAAATCCAGAGCTCCAAGGTCAAAGAGAAAATACTTCAAACAGCCAGAAAGAAACTGTTCAAAAACTGTGGAGCCACAGCCAAAATCATATGAGATTTAGTGGCTAACACGTTAAAGGAGTGGAGGGCTTGAAATATGATTTTCTGGTGGGCAGAAGAGCTGGGATTACAATCAAGAATAACCTACCCAGCAAAACTAAGTATAATCCTTTAAGGGAAAAAATGGATATTTAATGAAATAAAGGACTTTTAAGCATTCCATATGAAGAGAATAATAAAATTGAAAGTTAAAAAAATGAACTAATAAATAAAAGTAGGAGTTGGTTTTATGGGAAAAAAAATAGACAAACCATTGGTCAATTTGGTTAAAAATAAAAAGAAAGAGGAAAACCAAATTACCAGTACCAAAAATGAAGAGGGTGACTTCACTACCAATGAAGATGAAAATCAATCATCAGAATAAATGAATTAAGCTATTTTGCTCAATTATATACCAGTAAAACTGACAATCTAAGTGAAGTGGAAGAATATTACAAAAATATAAACTACCCATATGAACAAAAGAGAAAACAGAATACTTAAATGACCTTATTTTAGAAAAAGAAATTAAATAAGCCATAAATGAGCTCCCTAAGAAAAAGTCCCCAGGACCAGATGGATTTACAAGTGAATTCTACCAAATTAATTGTTCCCTAAATGGAAAAATTAATGCCAATATAATAAAAATGACAATTCTATGTAAGTTAATTTACTTATGCAGTGCCATACCAATCAAACTATCAAAGAATTCTTTTATAGAGCTAGAAAAAAATGACAAAATTCATCTGGAAGAATAAAATGTCAAGAATTTCAAGGGAATCCATGGAAAAAATGTGAAGGAAGGTGTCTAACAGCACCAGATTCCAATTTCTGTTAAAAAGTGGTAATCATCATTGTTGGTGGAGTTGTGAACAGATCCAGCCATTTTGGAGAGCAATTTGGAACTATGCCCAAAGGGCTATAAAAGTGTGCATACCCTTTGACCCAGCAATACCACTTCTAAGGCTATATCCCAAAGAGGTCATACAAGTGGGGAATGGACCATTATGTACAAAAATATTTATAGCAGCTCTTTTTGTGGTGGCAAAGAATTGGAAATCAAAGGGATGCCCATCAATTGGGGAATGGCTAAACAAATTGTGGTATATGAATGTAGTGGAATACTATTATGCTATAAGAAATGAGGAGCAGACTGACTTCATTATAACCTGGAAAGACTTATATGAACTGATGCTGAGTGAGGGGAGCAGAACCAGGAGATCATTATACACGATTACAGACAGACAGTATCTGTAAGGACTAACTTTGATAGACTTGGCTCTTCTAAGCAATGCAAGGTTCTAAGATAACTCCAAAAGACTCATGATGGAAAAAGCTATGCACATCCAGAGAAAGAATTACGGAGTCTGAATGCAGATTGAGGCAAACTATTTGCTCTTTCATTTTCCTTCTTTTTGGTTTCATTTCTCCTTTCTCATGATTCATGCCATTGGTTATAATTCTTCTTTACAACTGGACTATTATGTAAATAAATTCAATGTGAAGGTATATGTAGAACCTACATTGGATTACATGCTGTCTTGGGGGAAGGAGGGAGGAGAGGAAGGGAGAGAAAATTTGGAACCCAAAAACTTGTGAAACTGAGTATTGGAAACTAAAAATAAAAAATAAATTAAAAAAAATGACAAGTAGGATGGTTTCAGAAAAACCTGTGAAGATTTATATGTATTCATACAAAATGAAGTGAGCAGAACCAGGAGAACATTGTGTACAGTAATAGCAACATTGTAAGAATGAACTACTCTGAAAGACTTAGCTACTCTAATCAAGCCAATGATCTAAAACAATTCCAAAAGACCCATGATAAAAAAAAAAAGCTATCTACCTCCAGAGAGAGAACTGATAAACTCAAATGCAGACTGAAGCATACTTTTTTTTTACTTTCTCTGTTTGTTTGGGGATTTGGGGCTGTTTTCTTTTGCAACATGGCTAAAATGGAAATACATTTTGCATGAGATCACATGTACAATCAATATAAAACTGCTTGCCTTCTCAAGGAGGGAGGAGGGGTGAGAGGGAGAGAAAGAAATTGGAATTCAAAATGTTAAAAATTTAAATAATAAATAAAAATTAATTAATGAATTAAAGAAATTAAATAAATAAAAAATTAAATTAAAAAAGGAATGTTAGAAAGATTTTTACGAGTAAGTGGAAAGTATTTAATGAAATAAATAAAAAAAATTTAAAGAAAGTAACATGCCTCTTCTCGGTTTCTGGGCCGTGTCCTCCAAGCATAATTGTCATCCCGATTGTCATTCATGTTCTGGTCGAAGTCCTTCAAACCCATGGCACCAGGTGGCACCTTTTGGAAATTGAGGCTGGCTTCTGGGATGTGCTGTACCAGCTGCAACGAGAAAGGGAACAGAGAGAGAAAGAAGTTCTCTGGGAGCTAAGGAGAATGACCAGAGGCCACAGAGCTGATGGCCAACACCCTGTCCTGACAGCACTGAGCTTTCCAGCTCTTCCCTTCCCCACCCCCTTTCCCACAGCTCTCTCCAAATCCACAGGCATTTCCAATCTGTCTCTGACATTCGTAGCACTTTTCATCCTTTCCAAAATAACTTTCCAGACATTGCCTCACTCATCCTCAACACCCTCTGAGGCAGGCAGAGCTGCTTATTGTTCCCGTTTGGGAGATGAGTAAAGAAATACAGAAAGGTTAAACGACATGATGCATAACAGAAAGATAACTGAAGTGGGGTGAAGACCTGGGTTCAAATCCCAGTCTTGTTACCTATTATTTATGTGACCCTGGGAAAATCACTTCCCTTTCCTTATTTAGAAAATGATGGGTCTAGATAAGATGATCTTAAGGTCCTTTGCAAACTTTAAATACTGTAACTCTATGACTTTACAACATTTTATATTAAAAAATTGGGGAGGCAAAGAAGCTAATGGTATCTTAGATCATATTAAGAAGAGGGGAACAGCATTGAAAATAAGGGGGATGATGGTTCTGCCATGTTTTGGTCTAGTCAGACCCTTTTTGATGGATCTAACTGTTATGTCTAGTTCTGGTGCCATATTTTAGACAGATACTGATAAGCTAGAGCATGTCTAGAGAAGGAAGATCAGACCGGCAAGAGGACCAGGGATCAGGCTCAGGATCCAGGATCCGTTCAAGGAACTGGCTTGGAAAAGGCTTAGGGGAAGAGGATAGCTTTCTTCAAATACCTAAAGGGCTGCCATGAGGAAGATTAATAAGACTTGCTTGGAGGGCAGAAGGAGACAGATTTTAAGCCTCTTAGAAGAAGAAACTCCTAGTGCTTAGCACAGTGCGTGGCACATAGTAGGTGCTTAATAAATGTTGACCGATTAATAATCACAACTGTCCAAAAGTAAGTAATGAATTTCTAAGCAGGTAATGAGGTCCCCATCCATGAAGAGCTCCCAAGGGAAGCTCGAGCTACTTTGTAATAGGACTGGGGTCCTCTCTATTTTTCCATAACAAGGATTAGCTTTCCCTAAATATGCCCCAAAGCTGTCTCTGAGACCTGATTAGCCCCTGCCTTCACTGGTGCAGCTTCTTCATCACTTGAGTCCCACTCCCATAGGGTTGGAGCCTCTGCAGTTTGGTGGATGGTTGAAGACCATGTGAGTTGCCATACTTTGCCCTACTGGCAGATGGCCTCCACTGGCATTTCTATTTGGAGAAAAGGTGAGCCTGCATGCATGGAGGCCAGGTGCCATGGAATCCTTGTCATATGTCCTTGCTGCGTGAGGGCAAAGTTAACCTTTCGTTAACTGTTCGATAACTTGCAAGTGCCTCTTTCTGTCCCCAAACTGAACTTGAACTAACAGGTGTTGGACCCTCCCTTACCACACGGGCAGGGGATGGTGGAAAGGTAATTCACACTCAGATAGGGTGTGGACTAGATGCCCTTTGAGGTTCCCTCTAGTTCTGAGACTCTACGGCTCCTCCTACAAAAAAAGAGTTCCAGATGAGAAATCCTCAGCTCCATCAAAGGCTGATACGACTGATTTCTGAAGGGAGACGAACAGTAGGTTCATACACACAGCCTTGTTCTATCTCCAGCCGTAGCCTAGCCCAGAAGTATTGTGATAGGCTCCGAGGCTCAAGGAGGAGGAGAAAACCTTGCAACTTCCAAGAAAGTGGGGCAAAGTTTCCATCCAACTGATCAATCAATGAGCATTTAATGATCACTTACTATATTCCAGGGCAGCGAGGTGGCACAGTGGGTAGAGCACCAGGCCTGGAGTCAGGAAGACTCAAGTTCAGACACTCACTAGCTGTGTGACCCTGGGCAAATCATTTAACCCTGTTTGCCTCAGTTTCCTCATCCGTAAAATGAGCTAGAGAAGGAAATGGCAAACCACTCCAGTATCTTTGCCAATAGAACCCCAAACAGGGTCATGAAGAGTCAGACATGACTGAAACAACTGAAGAACAAACCCTGATGGCAAGCATTTAGGAGTCTCCACTTGTTCAGTCTAGGAAGCAGTATAACCTGGAAAAATGAAGTCAACCGCCCAAAGCCACATAGCCCATTCTTGAGGACACAACTAGCCTCCTCTGGGCACATCCTACTTCCAGGCTCCAAGGTCCATGCTCCATGGTCTTGAGACATGAAACATAGCTCAATCACAGAAGCATCCCTTTTTTAGAGGTGAGGGATGGAACAGTGCACATGCCATTGGGCACAGTTGATGTATTGCTTGGTTTTCATGAGTTGCCTTTCTTTTTACTCTATCTTACAAGGAATGGCTTGCTATATAGCAGGATAAGGAGGTGATTATTTGGAAATAGAAGTGATATAAAAGCAAAAGACAGCAATAGAGATTTTTTTTCTAGAAAGAGAAATGCTTATTGAATTATCATCCTGGACATTTTATGGATGAGTTGATTGAGGCTCAGTGAGGTTTGCCCAAACTAGCATAGTATCATAGAATTTTGTTCTTTTGAGAACTGGACATCAAAGACCATCTAATCTAACATCCCCATATTGTAGCTAGAAAAACTGAGACCGGGGAGAAGGGGAACAACTTGTTCAAAGTCACACAGCAAGTCAGCACTAAGCTATGCCAATATTGGAACCTACATCTCCTCTGGGAGACCTCATCCACTGAGCCACATCACCTCCCTATTAATACTTTTAGTTAAACTAAGGGGACACAAATTTCAAAAGCCTTCAAAGAGGCTTCAGCTCATGGCCTTCTTATCAGAATTTATCCAAGGTTAGATCACATTATCTGAGGGTCTGGTAACTAGTGGTAGCCACTCCCAATGGAGAAACTCACCTCCTCTCTGGCAGAGATAGTGGAGGCTGGGGTGCTGGGGACAGAGCTGAGTGAGGTGCCACGGCCAGTTCCTGAGGAGCTCTGGGAGTCTCCATCCCCAGCCACATCCTGGATCTCTCTCGCCAAGATGGCAACATCTTTCACCAGAGTCTGGCTTAACCTGCAGCCAAAAAAGATAGGCAAGGCCAGTTCAGAATACCCCCAAGCTCCCAGAAGGCCAAAATAGCCCAATTCAGCTTAGGGGACAGAACAGGCAAGAACCCTAACCAAGTAGGAAGCTGCCCTATGGTCCTTCCAGTGGGGAGTGTGGAGGAACTGGAACAAGGGACAAATGAAGCAGTGGCCTGAACCCTGGTACCAGGACCAGCTTTACCTATTCCCAGAATCAGCAGGCAATTTGAGGGTGCCAGTTAGGCCACTCAAGTCACACTCCACCAGCCTATCATTGGGCCTGACATGCCATAATCTCAGTAGAGCTGAGCCCAATGCTGCCCTATCTAACCTAGAGGGCAAATACCTAAGAGATGATTTTTTTCCTATTCACAGCACATCAGACTCCGAAGGACAGACCTGATTCCCAGTGGCAAACAGACATGCTTAGATATTCCTCATTCTCACGTGACCCTGTCATCTGGTCAAACTATTTGTGCTCCTTGCCACCACTTCCTGTCCCTTTATTCACTTCTTAACCCCTTACAATCTGGCTTCTGACCACATCATTCAGCTGAAACTGTCCTCTCTAGACGTCAGTTGTCTCTGATGGCCTCTTCTCAGTTCTCAGCCTTCTTCTGATCTCTCTGCAGCATCTGACACTGCTAACCATCCTGGTTGCTCTCTTCTCTCTAGGCTTCATGACACACTCTGTTTTGGTTTTCCACCAACACATAAACACACCGCCATTCTTTTTTCCTCAATCATCATCCATATTATACCTTCTGACCATGAGTTGTACCTCAAAGCTCTGTCCATCCTGGATCCTCTTCTCTTCTCTGCACCCCCTCTTGGTGATCTCAACAACTCCCATGGGTTCAATTACCTACACAGACGACTCACTGATCTACATATCCAACCCTAGTTTTCCTCCTGAGCTTCAGACCTCTACTCAATTTCAAAATGGCCAACATGTCAATGTGTCATTACCTTTTCCCCCAAATCTAGCCTCTTTTCTGACCTTCCCCTATTTTTTTTAAAGACCCTACATCTTTCCAGTCACCCAGATTCACAAACTCAAAGTCATCCTCAACTCTGGCAAGTTTCCAAGTCCTGTCATTTCCACTCTAACAATATCTTTCCCATCTACCCCACCTTATTCCCATTTCAGGTCCACCACCCTCTTATATGGACTACTACAGTAAATATATTGACCTCCTGCTTTGTCTCTTCTCCAATCCAGCCTCCCTCTACAGCTGCCAGAGTGATCCTGCTAAGGCACAGGACCCACTGTATCACTCCCTGCTCAATAAACTCCACTGGCTTCCTCTTACCTCTCTATATTTGATCTAGCACCAAATACAAACTTTTTTGGCATTTAAAGCTCTTTACAATCAGGTTCCAACCTTCCTTTCCAGAATTATCATTCATTACTTCCTTTTATGCACTCTTTGATCTAGGCAAATTGACCCTTTCCCATCTCCCATTTCTGTGCTTCTGTACAGTTTATCTCTTATGCCTGGATTCTGCTGCCCTTTTACGTCCACCTCTTAGAATTCCTAGTTTCAGATTCAATTCCTTTATTGTTAGTTTCCTAGTTTAAAAACTCAGCTCAACTGTCACCTTCCATATGAGGTCTTTCCTAACCCTTTCCCCAGCTTCTGGTGCCTCCCTCCACCAACTACCTTGTAGTTAATTTGTATATATTTTATTGCTGCTTATATATGTAAACATTGTCTCCCATGTTATTGTCTTTGTATCTATGCTCAGGGCTCAGTATGTCAATAGTAGATTCTTAGTAAATGCTTGCTGATTAAACGTTTGTTTTCTTTTTCCTGAGTTTACCAAAAATTAGACAAATGTCCAAAGAAGAGAGTTGAGTTTCAATCTCCCCACCCCCCAAAGAACAGAAGAAATCATAGCAATAATGTATGGAAATCCCCCTGGTTTTGGAGTAGGAAGGCCTCACATCTAGCAATCTGTTCTTACTATCATTTATGACCTCAGGTAAGTTACTTAACATCTTTAGGTCTTGGTTTCCTCATCTGTAAAATGAATGGGTTATGTCCCTTCCACTTCTAAATCCTATCTATGATGCCACAAACAAAGCCAGCCTTATAAATTTAAAACAAGAACAGTTCTCTAACCACTGGGTATCCATAGAGCTATCTTATTATTCATCCCAGAAAAAGCAGCTGACTTAAGGGATACCTGTTGATTTCCCTCAAACCAGTCCCAAAACATCTCCATTCTCCATTGAGACCACTGATAAAATAATCTCCCTAAGTAATTATGTCATTTTCCTACTCAAAAACCTTCAGGAGCATTCTGTTGCCTACAGGATAAAAATATTATTTCCTGACCTTGGGATTCAAGGCCTTCTACAGCTAAGTTCTTACCTTCCTAGCTACAACAGTCCAAGCCAATTAGACTACTAGCCATTCCTTGACCTCATTTTTCCCTCCCGCCACCACACATGTGTATGAGATCCCCCTCCATGCTAGAATTCACTGCGTTCATCTCTGCTGGATGAAATCTCTCCCTTCCCTCAAACGCTGTGTCCTCCCACGAAGACTTCCTTGATTCCCACAGCCAAAGGGGCTTCCCCCTCTTTCCTCAAATTTCCTTAGAACACATCCAGATGTCCTTTGTCACTATCAGACCTTGTTTCATCCTGGTTTGTATTCAGGGAATGGGAAGAACACAAGCATCGACCCAACGTCAGGCGAAGTGTTTTACAAAACGTATCACACTTAGTCCTCACAACGAGCCTGCAAGTTAGGTGCCATTATCATTCCCATTTTATATCTGAGGAAGACAAAGGTAAAGTGCCCGAGGTCACAGAGCCAGTAAGTTTCTGGGGCTGGATTTGAACTCAGGTCCTCTTGACTCTAGGTCCAACACTCTATCCACCTAGCTGCCAGTAGGACATAGTTTTGAGTTGTGTATCAATAGGGACCAGGCTACACTGAGCTATACACATACTCATAACTCTTACTTAGTCCCCCTTTTGACTAAGAGCAAACCCTTGTGAAAACAGGTCAGGACTTAATCTGGGGCTGAGACCAGGAATTAATATGTGTTTAGGGAATGAAATAAAGCTAATTCAACCATATTCAAACCTGTGACTTGGAGCCTATGAGAACAATTCCCAAGAAATGATAAAGGGGGAAGCTTCAGAGAATCATGGGAAGAATTCTATGAACTAATACAGAGTAAAGAACCAGGAGAACAATTTTTACAACATTGTGAAGATAAACAACTTTGAAAGACTTAACTCTGACCAGTGCTATGACCCAATCATGATTCCAAATGATTAAACATGTTACCTACCTCTTGACAGAGTGATAGATTTGGGTTGCAAATTGAGACATATACTTTTTGGAAATGGCCAATGTAGTAAATTTTTTTTTTGCTTAAAGGAAAAGGAGAGGGAGAAAAAAATAGATTATTGTTAATTAAAAAGTGAATTAAAGTTAAATCAAGAACAGTTCTCCAACCACTGAGTCATCCATTGGGCTATCATAGGGGAGAAAGGGAGCAAAGTAGGAAGACCAAGGGTGGTCATATCCCACCTCTGACATATAACTAGCTGTGTGACCATAGGCAAGTCATAACTTCTGTGGGATCCAGCAGCTCTCAGTGGCTAAAGATTACAGACAAGTTGCCAATGTTCCCTACGCTAAAAAAAAAAAATCTACGCTCCTCTCCCTCCCAAAATAAAGAAAGCTAGTTTCCCTTATGCAGAACGTTAACTGCAATGTCACTGTTATTTGGTGGAGAGCCTTGGTTCTTGAAGGCTATGTCGCTGGAGTCACTATGTTACTGGCTGGTCCTGCCAGGCTGGAAAACACAGACCTGGTGACAGAGGCTGGCCACAGGGTGATAAACTTTCCCCCTCCACAATTCTTGAAGTCCATCTCCTAAGCAAGAGAAGGAGTATGATCTGCACTAGTGGAGAGAAACTCCCAGGTTAATGAGACTTCAGATCCTTGATGTAGTGAAAAGAATACTTCCAGGATTTGGAATGAGGAAAACCTGAGTTCAAATCTTACTTTAGACACTTACTATCTATACAACTATAAGTGACTTGGCATTTATGGCTTTCATTTTCCTCAACTGCAAAATGAGGAAGACAGACTCTACAACTGCTAAGGTCTTTTCCAATCTGGCAATAAGCATTTATTAAAGCGCTTACTATGTGCCAGGCACAGTCCTAAGTACTGGGGATACAAGGAAAGGCGAGAGACACTCCCTGTTCTCAAGGAGCTCATGATCTAATGAGGGATCCAATGTGCCAATAACTATGTACAGACAAGATACAGACAAGGTAATTTGGAGATAATGAAGAGGGAAGGCGCTAACATCAAGAGTGACTGGGAAAGGTTTCTTGCAGAATGTGGGAGAAACTTGAAGAAAGCCCGGAGGCAGAGACAAGAAGAGAGAGCATGCCAGGCATGAGGGGCAATTAGTGAAACTGCACAGTCTGGAGATAGAGCACCATCTTCCAGGAACAGCAAGGAGACGGGGACCAGTGAATCACAAAGTATTGAGGAGGGTATGGGGGGGGGGAGTGAGGGGAAGACAGAGGTTAAGTGACTTGCCTAGGGTCACACAGAAATTAAATGTCAAAGGCAGGATTTCAACTCAGGTCTTCTGACTCCAGGCCTAGCCCTCTATTCACAATTGCCTAACTTGATTGGATATGGGAAGTTGAGAGTGAGAGGGACTGTAAGGATGGGGGTGCTTTTGACTGCAAGAGGAAAATTAGGAAGGGAAGGAGTTTTGGGGAAAATATAATGAGTTCATTCGGATATATTGAATTTAATGTGTCTTTGGGACATTCAGTTTGAGATGTCCAATGGGCAGCTGGAAACTCAAGACAGGAGACTGAGACACGATAGGGCTTGATAAGTAAATCTGGGAGCTCTAGCTCTTAATCTATAATCCTATGATCCTAAAAACGTTTTAAGTACTGATGACAGATAACAACAATGGCTCTTCAAAGCCTGTGTTTGGGTAACCCAGTGACACAAGGCTTTTAAACCCAGGAGGTTGTTTCCAGTGTCAAGACCAAACTACCTTCCTAAACTTTGCCTAATGGCATTTCTTTTCACTTACATAAACACTTGGTCAGGTTGGATAACTGCCTTTCCCCTCTTCCCCCAACATGTCCTATAGCTTCCTATTTCTGAACTAACCCTCCCCACCATCTCTGCTGGTTGTTATTGATATCATTAGTAAACGCAGCAATAGCACTTTATATTTTACAAAGCACTTTATAAAAGTGCCAGACCCAAGAGGTAGGCAATGTATGAATTTTTTTTTTTACAGATGAGGAAACTGAGGTTCAAAGTGGTAAAGTGGCCAGTAAGTGTTAGTTCTGGACTCTAAACCAAGAGCTTTTCCCACCGCACAAGTTGCATCCTGACTGTCCTCCAAAGCCCAGCTATCTTCTCAATGTAGCCTTCCCTCATCTAGGTACAGACAATCCCAAACAGCAAAGAATCCAAAATTCAAGGTCTTTTCGATTGAGCACTAGACTGTTGGAAGCAGACAGGAGAAGGAAAATTGTGAAAGGGGCTGGGGAAATGCAGCCTTTCTCTGATTGTTCATTACTCTGTGGCCACAATAAGTCCCTATCCTTAGGACTTGCACTAAATTACATTAGAAAGAGGGCCTAGATATGTCTAAGGAGCTAGGGGAAACTTTGTAGGACCCCTCACTGTCACAAGTTAAGTAACCAAGTGGATGGTCCACATGCAGAAAATGGAGAAATGAGGGGAAATGAGCACATCAAATTTTAACAAACAGATTAAATAAAGGATCCCTCTCCCCAAACCCTTTCAATCTTTCCCTTCCACGTAGGT
Organism: Trichosurus vulpecula; assembly: GCF_011100635.1. NCBI lineage: Eukaryota > Metazoa > Chordata > Mammalia > Diprotodontia > Phalangeridae > Trichosurus > Trichosurus vulpecula. The sequence goes on along the minus strand of NC_050575.1, from coordinate 22,098,713 downwards.
AATAAGTTCCCCATCAATTCAAGCCTATAAGCACAGGTTGGAAGACCATAAAGTCATATAGGTTTTAGACTGCAAGGGACCTGAGAGTTGATCTAGTCCACCCACTATGTTTATAGAGGAGAAAACTCTGACCCAAATAGATTAGGTGACTTGCCTAGGGTAACAGCAAATAACTAGTCCAGCCACTGTTATAGAGGAGGACACTGATGCAGATAAGTTAGATGGCTTGTCTAGGGTAACAGCAAATAAGTGGTAAAGATAGGATTTAAACCTGAGGGTATACATGTGTGTGTGTGCACGTGCGTATACCCTTGGGTTTAAATATATATGTAGATAGATAGATAGATAGATAGATAGATAGATAGATAGATAAATAGATAGAGATAGACAGAGATATAGATATAGATATACTCTTGCATTACTTTGGAAACACTTTCTGCTTTATTCTAAGTTGAACTAGATATCCTCTGAGGTTCCTTTCAGCTCTGAGGTTTTAGGATTCTAGAGGCTTCCCAGAGTCCTCATACTCACCTGGCAATCTCAGCGATCTCTGCCGTCTGTACAATGAAGTTGTAGTGCTCGGGCTCGTCTTCCTCTTCATCCTCATCCGTGTCCCGCCCATTATAGGGTCTAGGCCGGCCCTGACCAGTGGCCCTCAGAGTTTGAGTGGCTGTTGAGGCATGGGAGCGTTTGTGTTTGGGAGAACTGTGGGTGGAGCCGTATTCCTCCTCCGAGGTGGATGTGCAATCTGAACCCTGCTGCCTCCGCCGGGAGTCTTAGACAAATGAATTGGTTTCAGACACAAGGAGAACAAAAACAGAAAGGAATTCAGAGCCCAGGCAGCCAAGGCCAAAGCAAACTGGAATAAATCAAACAGGGCAAAACAAAGTAGGGGAGGGAGCCACTTAGAACCTCTCAGGGGCCCTAAAGGGAAGAAAAAAGGTTTGGGTGTCATGTGCTTCCTGGACCAAGTAGACATAACAATTAATGGGCTCAAGAGGTAGCAGTTTCAGCTTCAAGATGCAGCTTATTGGATTTGTGGCTATAGGTGGTTTCCCCCCAAATGAAATGAGGTTGCACCAGAGGAAATCGAAGGTCCTTTTCAACTAAAACATTCTATGATTTGCCCACACTAATTAGCTGAATTACCTAGAATAGAGGTAGAGCTGGACTGTAGAGGACCTGCAGAGGACACATGTGAACTCTGCTTCATCAGCCCTTCTTCACAGAAAAACTTTCAGCTCCAAAGCTACTACTGGAGCTCCTCAGATACCCCCAAAAGTCACCGTCATCAGGAAGGGGGGCTTCTTGTCTACAGTGAGCCCCACATCTTCCCAGGGAAGTTCCATGGACACCCAAACCAGGCCCAGGAAACTAGAAACACAGCGCAAAGCCACCCCAGGTCATTCAGACAGGGAGGCAAAGTTGGCCCTCCTGGGAGAGATAGAAGAAAGTTAGATTCCCCAAGGAGGGGCAAGTGACATTCTCCTCCATGCTTCATGCAGGCAGATGTGGGTTGCCCTTGCAAGGTCCACCTGCTGGACTCTCCCAGGCTAACCCATCCAAGCTGCTGCCCTGGTCTACTGACCATCCAATGGAGGGAGCTGGCCCCATCTGGGACAAGGCAGGTATATCACTGCTGAAAGTTGACCAAGAAGAAGGTCGAGGAACCATGCCCAAACTAAAGGGACTCTTGACTGTTGAAGAATTCTGCATTGTGTCCTGTCAGGTAAATCATTCCCTGTTCATGGGTCCTGTGTGTCCCAAAGGACAAGGCTCAGATCTCCTCTTCTCCATCCCCTCAATAAACTGTGGGCTCGCTAAGGACAGGGACCTGGTGTGCTCCTCCTGCCAATCACAGGGCTGCATACGTGGGGCATTAGTATGCTGAGTTGAATTGTAAAATGAAAGTACTAGACTAGACAGTCACCAAGGTCCCATTGGTTCTAAGATTCTGAGGTTCTATGAACTGCCTATTTCTTAAAGATTTTAATTCCAGCAGCAATGGCAGCAGCAGGAGGGGCTGTGCTCACCCAGAAGTCCAGGAGGGGGAAGGCACTGAGACTCCAAAGCCTCTCTTCTCATTCGGTCTCTCCTTCCCCCAAGAAAGCCAGGCTGTCTCACCTACTGCCCCCTCCTCCCCAAGGGGCTGCCCCCTCATGCAATACCTGGAGAGCAGGATTCCTACCGACATAGTAAATTGTCCCAGAAAGTAATGACAAGTCTGGCCCAGCCAATGTATAAGCTTCTGCACTTAGGCAGCCTCTCTCCTTGGCTAGACAGAGCCTCCAGCCTGGGATCTGGTAAAACCACCTCACTCCAGGGCCCACCCCAAGCAAGGCCACCTTCCTCAGGGAGGTGCAGAGAAGGGAGAGGGGAAAACCCCAAGCCAATTCAGCATGGACACAACCAGAGAAGGTGGTTAGTAGAAGCTTACTGTTAGGAGGAAGGAGAGTCTGGTTAGCAAGGAGCTACTAACAGATGGCAGGGAAGGGGAAAAAAAAAATTAAAAAAAATCCTTGTCTGGAGCCCCCAGGGTGTTGTAAACCAAAAACCAATTCATTTGGAATAAGATTGAAGCTCTAGCTCTTTTCTGGGGTTTAATGGATGACCTGGAGCTAAGCCCTCAGAAACATGCTGTGGGCCAGTCTTGGATATGTCAGGGGTGGCCTCTGCTTGTCACTGGCAGTGACCAACTTCATTAACAATTTGAAAATTAAAGGCAAGAGGCGTCTGCCTTCGAGGGCCATAGCTTTTCCCTCTAGGTACAGAGATGAGTGAAGACAGCCCCATGGAGTTTATAATACTTATCATCTTCAAAGAAGGACTGCAATGTGGCAAACACATGGATGAACACAAAAGAGGAAGGCATTGTTTTCACAGATAAAACAGCAGAAGTGATGCAGGAGAACAGACGCACGACCAGGCCACTGGACCACCTCTGACACTCCTCCCCAACAACCTCTAATACTGCTCCTTCTCCTCTCCTTCCTTCCTTTGGAGCCCATACCCTCTTATGGCTCTCCCCTCTCTCCATCTAAGAAGCCCCCTGATCTTCAGGATACCCTCAGGGAAGAAATTACCTGTTGTCCCCCAATGTGTCATAAGAGGAACTCAGCCTTGAGTCAAGGGTTATAGGTGCTATGGGGGGACCAAGCAAACCAAGATGGGGCTCACACAGGTGAGACATATTGCTTGTCACAGAGGAAAAAGAATAAGGCAACTGTCTGCAGACAAGTACCACACCTGGAATCTCCCTCCCACCCCCCAGAACACTCCAGTATTTTATGTATCCCATAATAAAAGCTGAAGCTGGCTGCATACATATTGCTATCATTTTTGCAGATCTGTAGATGTAAAACATACATACAACCTGTGTTTCTCCCACTTCGATCAGACAAAGAGCTTTGAGAGGGCCAGACCATGACTTCCTCACACTAGAGCTCTCTAAGAGTATGGCTATATCTCACCCTCCTTTTCTCTTCCAGTGCCAAGCCCTAAGCACCCAGTAGGTAACATCACAATGACCAAGGTTATCTCCAGAACAGGAATTCTTAACCATTTTTGTATCATTGGCCTCGCTGACAGTCTGGTAAAGTCCATGAACACATTCTTAGAATAATGTTTTGCAATGCATAAAATGAAATACACAGGACTACAAAGGAAGCCAATTATACTTAAACACAGTTATCAAAATATTTAAAAATAAGTTCATGGACCCCAAGTTAAGAACCCCTGATCTAGGGAAAGATTTTAGGGCCCCAAAATGCATCGAAACCCATCTTTTCTAATGCCCACCATCTTGATTTGATATCTGCAAAGCAGGACACTGTTGACCCGCTCAACCCTTGGCCCCGCCAGAGGCAAAGACTTACTAGAAGAGGATGAGTATCGGGCAGTGCCTGAGCGAGCCCTGTTGAAAGGCTGTTTTGCGGCAGCCACAGCTGCTGCTGTTTTCCTGGCTGCTGCTCGAGCTTCTGACATGGTTGGCTTCCGGCTTGAGTAGTAGGACTCAACACTCCTTCCAGAGAAGCCTGTCCGGGCTGGGGCTGACTCCAGATCGCTGGGCACTGTAAATGAGCCGGCCCTTTTCCGGGGCATGGCAAGAATGTCCAGGCGGGACAGCTTCTTGCCCTCTGTGGCCTGCTTGGTGGTGGCCTCAGGGTTGGATGCGGTGGCCCTTTCATTCTCAGCTCCCTCATTGTCTGAGGTATCCCCAAGCCTAGCCCGCCTAAGCTTTGAGGCCCGAGTGGGCCGTGGGGTTGACAGGCTATTAGACCTTGTGAGAATCTGTTGTACCTTCTGCACGTTGGCAGATGCCCGGCCATGTTCTTCCTTAGTGGCTGAAGGAGAAGGAGATGGGGCTGAGGGCTTCCTCCTGGGTGTGGGTCTGACTGTTGCTGCCGGCTGATGTTCAGGTTCTGAAGTGACAGTATCTGGACCAGATGTGTGGGTGTGACCTGAGCCCCGCTCGTCATCTGTAAAGTCCACAGATCCACGAGTTCCATTATTACGTTTAACCTGGAAGCGCCGAGTTCCTTCTGGGGCTGGTCCTGGGCGACGCTGCTTCTCTGAGAGCCGCTCACGGGCACTGGGCACAAGACCACCATTGCTAGAATCCTGGACTGAAGGTGCAGATGATGGCCGTTCTTTCTGTGAGCCATTGCCCACAGCCACCTTGCCCTTCTGGTTCTGGCTGGACCCATTCTTCCCACTGAGAAGGCTAACAGTGCTAGATGTGTCCACATCAGAGTCACCTGATAAGGAATCCTCTGGCTGTGTGGGAGTGTTCCTGGCATCCTCCCCGGGGGACTTGGCAAGGATCTTGGCTTCCAAAGCTGCAAGAGCCGTCTCCGTCTCCTTCAGGATTAAGTGTGTATCCTGAGTATGGTAGTCCATGCGGGTAGCCCGGGCAGCCTCCAAGTCCTTCAGGAGGGGATGGCTAGATATGTGGGGGAGCCTGTTGGGAGCAATGCCACTGCTTGCCCGCTCTTTGGTAAAGCTCTCTTGACGGACAAAGGATAGGGCCTCCTTTGCCACCACTGCTGAACTATCTTGTTCTGGCAACTGGTTGGTCTGTAGGGAAATAGTCATCTTCCCTGTCATGCTGATATATGTACCATTCTCCTCCTTGGCTCTGGACCTCAGGGAAGGGGAGCTGCTGATTGGCCGCAAGGGGGATGACTCCTGATCCACAGGTTCCTTGTTGGTTCGGGATGGTGGAGGACTTGGGCAGAGTTTGGAGGGGAAGCTGAGCTCCTTGTTCTCATCTCCAATGTAGAAGGACATGGGGGCTGGCTCCCCTGCTGTCTTGGGTTTGGAATGCTGAAGCTCTGCCACTGGTGAATGCTGCTGGCCCCTGGGCCACTCTGGCCTCTGGGCACTATTACTCTTTCTCTCCTCAGGCCCAAGACCATCATCTGACTGGCTTCCATCACTGAGACTGTCTGGGTCCAGATCTTCTTGCATGAACAAGTGGTCCACCTGGTTCTCATAGGACTCTGAGGCTGCTTGCTTGGCTGCATTTCTCTTGGTGACTTCAGGATAGGGTTCTGGCCCCATTAATCCAGTCAGCATAGGACTTTCTGCTTTGTCACTTGGGGGTAATTGGGGGAGTAGTCTCCGTGTTCTGGAAGGCAAAGTCGGCTCCAACTCCCCTACTTTGTGGTTGGTGATGTCTGTGAGGGTAGAAATGACAGATCCATTAAAAGAAAATTTGTCCCATTCACATCCCACCTCCCTCTCCCCCAGGAGCACAGTTAGGTATGACAATGTGGCAGGGTTTTATCATACTACCCCTCTAAATCACCAACTTTCCTTCCCCCAAAGGGGTGTGTGATATCCAGGGTTCTCTATCACTCACCCCCCATATCTGCAAGGTTGGACTAGGACTGTGGGCTACCCAAGTACCCCCAACTCACATTTGTTCCTGCTGAAAAAAAATGACTTAAAGGACATAAGACAGACAAGGCCCCAGGAGAGCCTTCTCCTGTGTCTGAGGATCAATCAATAGCCCCTCTAGGGAACCAGGCTCTTTTCCCAAATTAAGGACCAGCTTGCAATGAAGATCTTTCTGGTTATCTACTGCCTATAAAATAAAGTCTAAACTCCTCCTCTTGGCACTCAAGGGTTTTCAAAATCCAGCCTTACCTTCAACTCTAAACTTTCCTTCATAAATGGTCAAAGGATATGAACAGGCAGTTTTCAGAGGAAGAAATTAAAAATATCTATAGTCATATAAAAAATGCTCTAAATCACTGTTGATTAGAGAAATGCAAATCAAAACAACTCTTAGGTACCATATCTCGCCTGTCAGATTGGTTAACATGACAAAACAAGAAAATTACAAATGCTGGAGAAGATGTGGGAGAATTGGAACACAAATGCATTGTTGGTGGAATTGTGAACTGAACCAACCATTCTGGAGAGCAATTTGGAACTATGCTCAAAAGGCTATAAAAATATGCACACCCTTTGACCCAGCAATACCACGTCTAGGGGTGTATCCCAAAGAGGTCATACAAGTGGGAAAAGGACCCATATGTACAACTCTTTTTCTGGTGGCAAAGAATTGGAAATCAAGGGGATGCCCATCAATTGGAGAATGGCTTAACAAGTTGTGGTATATGAATGTAATGGAATACTATTGTGCTATAAGAAATGAGGAGCAGACAGACTTCATAACAACCTGGAAAGACTTATATGAACTGGTGCTGAATGAGGGGAGCAGAACCAGGAGAACGTTGTACACAACTACAGACACATTGTATCTGTGATGACTTTATAGACTTGGCTCCTCTCAGCAATGCAAAATTCTAAGACAACTCCAAAAGACTCATGATGGAAAAAGTGATTCCCATCCAGAGAAAGAATCACGGAGTCTGAATGCAGATTGAAGCACACTAGCTGCTCTCTCTTTTTTGTGTGTCTGTTTTGTTTCTTCTCTCTCATGGTTCATTCCATTGGTTATCATTCTGCTTTACAACTTGACTATTGTGAAAATGTTTAGTGTGGAGGTATATGTAGAACCTATATCGGATTACATCGTCTTGGGGGGAGGTGGGGGGAGAGGAAAGGGGAAAAAATTTGAAACTCAAAAATTTGTAGAACTGAATGTTGTAAACTAAAATAAATAAATTTAAAAGGAAAAATAAACTTTCCTTCTCTGCTCCCAAACATGTCCTTTTTTCCTTCTCCCTCTATCCCAGGCAAGCTAGTCTCCTCACCAACCTCTCCTCTTGCTGCCCTGTCATTTGAACCTTATCTACCCTCCAAGTTCAAAATCCATCTCCTCCAGGAAGTCCTCTCTGACTATTCTAGCCTGCACTACCCCCCTGAGAAACCAAGCCATATACTTTAGCCCAAGGTCACATACAGTCTTACGTTGTTCTCTGTCTCACTTCTTATCTCCCCAGCCTGACGAGGAGCCTCTAGGACAAGATCTCTCCCAGGCTTTGAGCTTCCTGACGTCCGTGCCTGTATCTTCCCCTCTTATCTACGGACATGCTAGGGACATCTTAGAATGAGGCTCCTTGCCTGTATGACAGGACCATTCTGCGCTCTAAGTCTGTTTTCTTTTACTTCCTTACTTTTAATTGATAAATTTCTTTCTTTCCTGAAACCCCACCCATGTGTCAGGGGTCAGAGGGTGATGAAGGTGGCCTCTATACACCAAGGCCAGAAAAATCCAAGGAAATTGGAGGACCTAGGCATGGGCTAATAGAAGTAGGAGAGAGGCGGACAGTCAATCCCTTCGGGGGGGGGGGGCTGACAAGAAAAGCAAGAGGAGGTCGGAGGGTAGAAAGGAAGGGAAATTCCAGGCAGGATTGAACTCAGGTAAGACAATGAGAACCAGTCCCTTCCCTAGGCTTACATTCCCACCACTGGTCATTGCCTCAGTTAAAGGGATTACCGGATGCTGCCGCTATAGTTGTCTGCTTTGGTATCCAGGACTTTATGGTCTAAGACTGCATGCATAAAAACGTGCCACAGGGAAGCCAAACATGCCCTAATAATAGACTGAAACTTCTCTGTTCCAACTCCACTTTGCATGAGACTTCTTGGGAACTTGTGTCTAGGGAAGGATGGGAAGAGGAGAATCTTGAGTTTTAGCAGTAGCGCCGCTGAGGGCTATGAATCTGAGGAAAACGCAAAGGCTGGACAAGGAAACTAAAACCCATTTTGTAACGCTCCTCCCCCTTAGAAGGTAAATTCCTTGACGGCAGCAACTGATTTAACTTTATCTTTGAACCCTCAACACCTCACATTCAGTAGGCACTCAGTAAATGTATGCTGAATTGAATTTGCTGACTTGATCAAGACTGGGGGAGACTACTCACATTTCTGTTCCCCAGATGGAAACTGCTAGAGAGTCCCCCAAAACCTGACCACCTAATCTGGGTCTGATAATTCTTCTAGGCCTAGGCTCCACCTGGCCCTGGCACAAAGTCAAAGGGTCGAGGTAACGATGTTGGGGAAATAGCTGAATTTAGAGTCAGAAGGTATAGGCTCAAATCCCAATTTTCCAATTATGTGGCTGTGGCTAAGTCTCTTTACTCTCTCAGCTTCAGTTCATCTGCAAAATGTCCACAATAATTCAATACTTACCTCATAAGGTTGTTGGGAGAAAAGGGCTTTACAAACCTTAAACCACTAGAGAAATATCAGTCGTTATCATTATCATCCAACTCTCCAGTCAAATAGGGACTTACCAGTCTCAGAGTCCAGGCCAGCTGGGGTTGACTCAGAGAGCAAAGTCCCTGGTCCCGGATCCAGGTAGCTATCAGCCAGACTGGCCCAACGGGATACCCATTTCTGACTCCCTGGAGAGCCTGACACTGGCAGGACCTACAAACAGAAATGCCCATTTGTGAGCCAAGGTGACCATTGGTGTGACTGCGGACAGAGACCCTGAGGGGTAGGGGCACTGGCCAGCTCATTGTATCCAATCCTTTGGGCAAAGAGGGATTTGAAACCCAGATGCCCACATGCCCCTAAACATAGTGATCTCCCAGCTCCCTGTGTTCCTGCCTCCCTCTAAAATCCCTACCTGGGATCATTTCCCACTCACCCTCTTCTCTGACAGATTCTGACCCTGACTCAGAAAGAACAACAGGTCTGGAGTCAGGGGACTTACTAGCTGTGAGCAAGACCTTTTACCTCCATGAACCTCAGTTTGTTCATGTATAAAATGGATCTCATAATCACAGGACTTAGAGCTGAAAGGGAACTCTATGCCGCTCAGCCCAATGCCCTCATTTTGTAGCTCACAGAATTATAAATACAAAGCAAGAAAGGACCTCATAGGCCATCTGATCGACCCCCTCATTTTACACAGGCAGAGACTGAGTCTCAGAGAAGATGGACTGACTCTGGGATGCACAGGTAGTAAGTCTCCATGCTAGAAGGTATCAACTTGTGTACAACCTAACATATCACAGGGTTGTTGTCAGGAAAGGGTTCTGGGAACCTTAAATGCTACAGAATTGTCATTATCATTATTAATAACAAGAGTATTATTGAAAAGCAGTATGGCCTACTGGAGCCAGGAAGACCTGAGTTCAAACCCTACCTGTGTGACTTTGGGTGCCTGGGAAATTGGCCTACCTTGGATGGAGAGAGAGGGGAAGAAAATATGTTTGGGAGAAGGGGAGGAAAATGTTAGAGAGCTGGAAGAAGGGCTGACTTGTGGAGGGGCCTTGAATGCCGAGCTGAAGAGTTTGGACTTTATTCCGTAGGTAATAAGAAAACAGAATACCTCAGGGTGATCAACAGCTCTTTGAGACCCAGAGTGGCCCAGCAGGTACCAATGTGCATCGCTAAAGGGAAGTTCCTATCCAGTGAAACCAAAGGTTTAGTCCCAATGGTTAATAGCATTTAAATGACCATCATTATTTCATTTCCGGCACTCAAGTCCTACTCCAATGGCTCATTTTGCCTTGGAAGTGATCCTGGAGTCTTAGGATACTACGCAAATGGAGCGTGAGTTCAGCAAGCCCAAACCCAAAACGCTCTGCCCTCTGACGTCTAGCAGTACACGACGAGTGAGATGCTCGCTTCACAAGAATCAGCCCAGCCTCTCTAAGCTCAGAGGCTCATCAACAATTCAGTCACAGAGAAATCAATTTTTTGGCCCCTCACTCACTCCTACCTACTGAGACACAGAGGAGCTGAGATCTACATTTAGTAAGCACTTACTAAGTCCAAGACACTTAGGCAGCTAGGTGGCTCAGTAGATACAGGGGTGGGCTTAGAGCCAAGAAGACCTGAGTTCAAACCCAGCCTCAGAAACTTCCTAGCTATGTGACCTTGGGCAATTCACTTAACCTCTGCCACTGGAGAAGGAATTAACAAACCACTGCAGTATCTTTAACGAGTTTTTGTCCGTGGAGTCAGAGTCAGACATGACTAAAACAACTGGACAATAAGCACAAGGCATTGTACTGTGTATTAGGGATACAAAGACAAAAGAAAAAATCATCCCTGTCCTCTGTAAGCTTACCTTCAATAGGGCCATGAGGATGGGGTGGGGGTGTGCAGAGAAGTACCCACAAAGATAAAATCACAGAGCCTAAAAGTATTTTAAGTACTACTATTATCGTCTATAATGGATGTGGACTGAGAGGATCTGAGTTCAAATCTCAGATTTGTAACTTTTTACCACTCGTGTGACCCCTGGACAATTTACTTCCTTTCTCTGGGCTCCATTTATTTTAATCTGAAAAATGAAATAACTGGACAAGATGATCAGTTAAGTGTCTTCCACTGCTAAATCCTGTGATTCCATGTGGTTTGGCTGTTGATTTAGTTCTAACCCTATCCTATACTGGAGTCCTTTCCTATCATGCTCCTGTTTCCTGCCTAGAGTGTCCTATTCCTCTGGGACTGGGGTCCTGGTTTGTACTTCAGAAAGCGGAGTGTGTGTGTGTGTGTGTGTGTGTGTGTGTGTGTGTGTGTGAGAGAGAGAGAGAGACAGAGAGACAGAGAGAGAGAGAGGGAGAGAAGAAGAGGGAGAGAGAGAGAGGATCATATGTGCACCCAATCCTGTCCTCCTCCCTCTGTGGCCACCATACCTGGGTCTCGCCTGGAGGAGACAGGCCTGAGGTCCTAGAGGCAAACTCCTGCAGCATAGCCAGCCGCTGAGCCACCCCTGCCTCTGCCACAGGGGGTGGGGAGGAGCCTGCTTCATCCTTCTCCCCACGGATAACTGGGCGGAAGGTAGCTGAGGTCATCTTGGAAAACTCAGGGGACTCAAACACCCCAAAAACCTGGAAGGGGGACAGAAAGAAACAGACTTGGTTTAAGATGGATTCCCTGTTCATCTCACATCCCACCCTGGAGCAACTGCCAGCAATGACAAGGACCATTTACTCCTATCTCACACACCCCCAAACCCTCTTCTAGTGACAAATCCACCATCCCTCACGGCGGTCCCACAACTGGTAAGTGGTAAGTCTTTTGAGGCTTCTTACTCCAAGTCCATGCTCTTTCCATCACAGCATGCCACCTCCCCTTCCTCTGGTCCCTACCTGGTCAATCATTTTCCGCGCCTCCTCAACTTCCTTGTCCTGTGTCTCTGTCTCAATGGTATAGGTGCCGGCATCACTTAAACTATCATCCTCCTCCTGCTTCTGGGACTTGGTCAGCTGAGGGTCAGAGGACACTGGGGCTGGGGAGGATGGTGGGGCTGGGGGAGCCGTTGAGATGACCACACGGGGAGCTAGGGGTGTGGGCAAGCCTGGTGGCTGTTTTTCTGGGCCCGGCCTCCCTGCTGTTGTAGTCTCCCGCAGGTACTCGGCAGCAAACTCCTGAGCCATCCGGGACCTGCGCCCCACACTGCCATAGAGTCGGTGTCCTGGGCGGGCAGCTGTGGAGGTGGAACCTATCCGATCCTCTGTCTTCTCTCGCTTGAGTGAACTGGCCCTCTGGGGGCCTGAAGTACTTCCGGATGCCCGACCGGAGGCAGGACCTGGGACAGCAGCCATTCCCCCACAGACACCGGTGGGTCCCGGCACTCTGCGCTTGTCTGCTTTGGGGTCAGCTGGCACGTGGGTGAAGGACTGGGAACGCTTTTTACGGGGTGTGTCCTCATCGAAGAATTCAATGACAAAGGCCTGCTGGTTGTGCAGCATTTCCTGGGGGTCCCGCTTGATCTGCCGCTGCAGTCGGACCTGCTCCCCCATGGGGGGCTCTGCCACTGGCACTGGGGAAGCCTCTTTTTCTGCCTTTAGAGAAGATGCTGCTGCTGGATCCTCTGTGTCACTCTGTGTACCATCTTCATGGCGGTGGCCTAAGAGTTAGGGAAGTGGGCAATGAGAACAGCCCTGCTGCCATAAAAGCCTCACCCAATCAGAAGCTGACTCATAGGATCAATCATTCATTCAATCAATCGGTTAGTCATTAAGAACTCATTAAGAATTTATTCCGGGCATTGCTGGCATTTCTTCTGTCCCCAGCCCTGGAGGCTACAAAAACCCTTAGGGTTTGCTCTCATCTACCTCTTCTACCTAAAGTGTCCTGCATTCCCGTTGATTTGGGAGCAGATTTGTATCACTACTTGGGTATTTGTTATTATGTTTCTTTAGTTTTTCTTGCCTACCTCTCCTACCTAAAACTCCTCAAAGATCTGATTTCTACCCAACCTGTGAGCTCCAGGAAAAAGAGCCCAACACGCCTTGTTCCCCCTTTTTTGTCTTCCCCAGTGGAGAAGACAGAGTGGAGAAGTTTTGACCCTAGGAGAGTATAGGACTCTAGTAAAACTGAAACCAAAGGTATTCACCCAAAGACTGTACAAGTTCAATGGAAGAGAACCTTAGATCCAGGGCACTGCGGGATTCTATCTGTTGCTTCATGTGTGGCACTGTCCCGGTCCTCCAGGACTTTTACCATGGATCCCTTACCATCCTTCCCACCTCCACTCTCCTCACTTTCCCCATGGCCCTTCCTACCCATTCTATCTTTCGTACTGTTACCTGACTCATCTTCCTGATTAAGGATGCACCGTGGTGCAAGAGAAGACATCAACTCTAAAGTCAGAGAGACTGGGTTAAATCATGACTCTCATACATATTACCTGTAACATGGGGAAGTTATCTGACCTCCCCAAGCCTTGGTTTTTTAGTCTATAAAATTAGAGAGTTGCTTAGATGACTACTCCAGGTCTATAGTCCTATGGTCCCTACTCCTCTGCACAGAAATCTTTAATAGCTACTAAAGTAAAATCAAATTCTTACATCTCGCATTCAAGACCCTCTGCAATCTGCTGTCTCTCTGCCTTTCCAGACCTATTTCCTACCATTCCCTCCCATGCATTCTGTACTGCAGTCCCACTAGAGATCTCATCGTCCCCAAGTACCCTCTTGTGCTTTCCCTGAGTCTGTTGTCTTTATTCATGTTGTTCAAATGTCCTTTCTCCTCCTCTTCACCATTTGGATTCTTATGTACCTTTTTAAAGCCCCAAACATATGCTGTCTCCTCCAGTAAGTCTTTGCCAATCCCACCCTTACTGCCCACGACCACCCTAAACCTCATCATGTTTTGTATTTTAATTATCTTGTTTCTCATTCTCCTACTAAACTGTGAACTCCATGCAGGAGAACCTGCATTTTATTGAAATGTTTTTGTTTTCCCCATCACCTAGCACAGGCCTTTTCACATGGTAGGTACTTAAGAAATGTTTGTTGAATTTAATTTTTTTTTCTGGAATACAGCCCTCAACATTCCAATGAGAGTAGGGAAGAGAAAGGAAGAATTCACACATACTCAGGCACCCATACCCAGTCATACACACACATCACCACAGAGTCTCACCACATATCCTATCTTAGAAGAATGTTGGTGGAGATTAGATTACTACATATTGCTACAAGCAATACTAGAAAACAATATTTTAGATCTGTCCGATAACTGAAAGGGATGCCTTGGCAGCTAGTGACTTTCCTGTCACTGACCATCTTCGAGTACAGGATGAATAACTATTTGTCAGGGCCATCAGAGAGAAGATCCTGCACAGGAATGGGTCAAACTAGAGATTTCTGGGGTCCCTTCCAGCTCTGAGATTCTGTGATTCAATCACTCTAGACAGAACGTTATCAATGCGGTGGATTGATAGTACCTACTATGAAATGGCCCTGATGTGGGTGGAAAGGCCAAAAGAGCACCAGCTTTGAATGAAAAAAGAAAGCAGAAGTTGGTTGCACTGGGAAGGACCATCTCTCAAGGGGCCATGGGGCAGCTAGGCCAGTCACTAGCTAAATGGGATGGGAGGCTACTGAATGGAAGCACAATCTTACTGGTCAAAGACTGGATCATGAATCTTAGGATGCTTAGGACAAGATTCCTATGTTCCCTGTCCTGACAATTTCATGCTCTGTAAAAGTTTATATTTTATTACTTTATTATTTATTTATAGAAATAAATCTATTATGAAATAAATTTATTATGAAATTTATATTTAATAATATATTATTATTATTTATTCCTTCAAATTCCAGTAAAACCGTTCTGAGAAAAACTTTGCTGAATCTATTATGATGAAAACAGGGATAAATTTAAAGTTCTACACCCAGGCTCAAAAAACCATCTGTACAGGTATAGGATGGAGAAAAATAAATTAAGATAAAAAATAAGTTTTAAAAATTTTGAAGTATAGGATGGGGGAAGTGGCAAAATGAAAGTTCACATGGAAAAGATCTAGAGATTTTAGTGAATTGCAGCTCAACATCAGTCAAAAGCACGATGCCACCAGAATGCCACCTCCTCAACCAGGAAGTCCTTGTCAATACCACCACCATTCCAAAAAGTCTATGGAATCTTAGGCTGTATGCAGAGCAGAGAAGCAGCATCCCCTGCCTAGTCAGACCACATATAGAGTAACGTATTCACTTCTGAAGGTCACATTTCAGGAAGGATATTGACAAGCTCAGTGGTATCCAGAAAAGGTGACTAGGTCGGTAAAGACATTTGCTTAGGGTCAAGAAGACTTAAAAAAGACATTATAGTTGCCTTCAAGTCCCTGAATGGCTGTTATTAGACAAAGATTGGATAAGATTCGTTCTGCTTGGTCTGAGAGGGCAGGACCAGGAGCATAGAGGAGGAGCTGCAGAGATGGTTTCAGCTCTACCTAAGGGAAATATCCTACCCATTACAGCTGGTCAAAAGTATACTGTCTTACCTCAAGGAATAGTGAGCTTCGCATTACTGGAGGGTTCAGGGCTGGCTGACCTCCTCTCTGGATTTTTGTAGAGGGGATTTCTGCTCAAGTATGGCTTGAAAGATGCCCTCTGAGATCCCTTCCAACTCTGAGATTCTATGATAAGACAGAGTGGGGAGGGGGTGTGACCCCAGCAGCTCTGGGGGCCAGCCATGAAGAGGAAAGACAAGCTCAGGATCATGAGTAAGGTGAAAAGGGTCAGTGACACTCCTCCCCTGATGTCCTATTTCCTCAGTCACATGCAAACAGAGAATCTCAGTCTCACGCAGTCTTATATAGACACACAAATCTTCCCTTTCCCTTCCCCACTCAAAGTCACACTGCCTTGTTTATAAGTCCTACTCACCCTTTAGTGTCCGTACATGGACGGGCAGATCACTCTTGGTGCTGTAGCCATCCTCCCCAGGTCCTGGCCTTCGTATCAGGCTAGGATCATTCTGTACCAACCAATGAGCTACCTTGCTCTGGGCAGACACCATGTCAGTAGGTGCCGGTTCCTTCACAAGAGGCCGCCGAGGTCGCAGGGAGAACTTGGTGACATGATCCTTGATCTTCACCTTGCCAGGGCTACAGTCATCAAATTCAATGGTGAAGGAGGCATGGCTCTGCACCACTGGGGGTGCCCCGCCCCCTCCTGGCTCCACATCCTTCGTGGGGACTTCATGAACCTGTTCCTCCACGGACTTGGACACGGGCTGAAACTCTTTTGTGGGGATCTCAAAATAGCTCGGCTCCCTCCGGAATGCAAATGTTGACGGTTCCTGGCCATCCCGGTAGCTTGGAATGTTCCCATTGACCTCTTCATGCTGGGGAATCTCCTTGGTCCTTTCTAGGAGAAAAAGAAAGGAAACTAATCCTATTGTTCACCAGGCTTCTGTAATAATAACAGTAATAATAAGGATAACAGAAAATTCCACGTCTCCCCAGCATTAACGTTCACAACAACTTTCTGAGGCAGGAACTTACTTCCATATTTCAAGGACCTGATCTTTACTCAGTGAGGGTCAGAATCTACCATGAAGCCCCAGTGAGGGATTATGGGTGAAGTGCTTCACAAACTGTAAGGTCTAAGATGGAGAAGAAAAGCCAGGAAGTGACCTGAGCTCTCCCCAATGTTAAATCAAGCCTCTAAATGGATTCTGGAGCAACAGAACCTACAAAAAGATGGAGTGATAACTTAGAAGGACTTCAGGAAAGGTCTGTCTCACAAGGGTAAAAGTGGAGCGTAGTCCAGCACTCATAGTGTCTGGGCAAGGAAACAGGAGGCTCTTAGCCACAGTACAGGTCAACAACTGAGGCCCCTCAGTTCTGGTTCAACAGGTCAGACGTGAGGCCTCCAGCCCCAGTGATGAAGGAAAACTGACAGCCCAGGAACCCTTGGCACAAGAGGTGAGAGCAGGTTGGGCCACCAGTGCGGTGGGCAAGTTGCTAGCACCTGAGACCCTGGTGCAGAAAGCCAGTGACCAGGCCTCTTGCCCCCCAGCACAAGAAGCTTGGGACAATGCCCCGTATATCCCAGGAGCAGAGCTCAACTTTAAAAGTCATGAATTAGGCTAAAAAATGACTAAAAAAAACCAGAAAAGAGCCCTGACCATAAAAAGCTACTATGGTGACAGGGAAGATCAAAACACAAACTAAAAGAGGACGATAATGTCAAAATGCCTACATTCCCCTCTAAGGGGAAGATGAATTGGTCTCAAGCCCAAAAAGACTTCTTGGAAGAGTGCAAAAAGGATTTTAAAAATCAAATAAGAGTGGTAGAAGAAAAATTGGGGGAAAATGAGTAAAGCAAAAGAGAGGTAACAGCTTGGAAAAAGAAGGACAAAAATTGACTAAAGAAAACAATTCCTTAAAAAACACAATTGGCCAAATGGAAAAAAATCCACCAAAGAAAACAACTCCAGAATTGGCCAAATGGAGAAGGAGGGACAAAAGCTAACTGAAGAGAATAATTCCCTAAAAATTAGAATTGGGCAAGTGGAAGCTAATGACTCTATGGGACATGAAGAATCAGCCAAACAAAATTGAAAGAATGAAAAAATGGAAGAAAATGCAAAATATCTTATTGGAAAAACAACTGATATGGAAAACAGATCCAAGAGAGATCATTTAAAAATTATTGAATTACTTGAAAGTCATAATAAAAAAAAGAGCCTGGACAGCATCTTTCAAGAAATTATCAAAGAAAATTGCCTTGATATCCTAATACCAAAAGATAAAATAGTCATTGAAAGAATCCACTGATGTAGGGAAATATAGTTAGTCTTTCACAACATGATTATTGTGGAAGTGTTTTGCATAATGATACATGTGTGGCCTATGTTGAATTGCTTCCTTTCTTAGGGAGGGTGGGTGGGAGGGGAAGAGGGGAGAGAATTTGGAACTCAAAGTTTTGAAAGCAGATGCTGAAAAAAAAGTTGTTTTTGCATGTAACTGGGAAATAAGATATATAAGGAATGGGGCATAGAAATCTATCTTGCCCTACAAGAAAGTAAGGGAAAAGGAGATGGGGGAGGGAGTGGGGTGACAGAAGTGAGGGCTGACTATGGAATGGAACAATCAGAATATATGCCATATTGGAGTGGGGGGAGGGTAGAAATGGGGAGAAATTTTTTAACTCAAAATCTTGTGGAAATCAATGTTGAAAACTAAAATATTAAATAATAAAATATGACAAAGTAAAATGTGAAAAAAAGAAAGAATCCACTGATTCTTCCTGAAAGAGCTCCCAAAATGAAAACTTCAATGAATTACAATATTCCAAATTCCAGAATTATCAGGCCAAGGAGAAAATACTACAAGCAGCCAGAAAGAATTCAAATATCAAGGAGCCACAGTCAGGATTACACATTAGCAACTTCTACATTAAAGGATCAAAGGGCTTGGAATATGATACTCCAGAAGGCAAAGGAGCTTGGATTACAACCAAGAATCAACTACCCAGCAAAATTTCAGGGTTGAAAGATGGACATTCAATGAAATAGGGCTTTCAAACTTTCCTGATGAAAAGACTAGAGCTGAACAGAAAATTCAATCTTCAAATACAAGACGCAAGAGAAGCCTAAAAAGGTAAACAGGAAAGAAAAAAGACATGTTATTCAATAAGGTTTACATCCCTACACGGGAAGACAATACTTGTAATTCTTGAGAACTGTATCTCTATTAGGGCAGTTAGAAGAAATAGACACAGACAGAGAATATGGGTCTAAGATGACTTTGATGTGATGATGTAAAAAAAAATTAAGGGGAAAAAAGGATTGTACTGGAGAAGAGGAAAGGGGGGGGGCAGAATAGGATAAATTATATCACATGGAGAGGCACAAAAGCCCTATTAGAGGGAAATAAGGGAGGGGGTGAACCTTATTTGAACCTTACTCTCATCAGATTTGGCTCAAAGAGGGAATAACATAGACACTCAGTAGAGTATAGAAATTCATCTTACCCTGTAGGGAGATAGGAGGAGAAAGGGGAAAGAAAAGGGAGAGGGGCTGATAGAAGGGAGAGCATATGGAGGGAGGAAGCAAATCACTGATGAAGAAGGACAAGGTGAAAAGAGAAAAGTAAAAATAGGATGGAGGGAAATACACAGTTAGTAATCATAACTCTGAATATGAATGGGATGAACTCTCCCATAAAATGGAAGTGGATAGCAGAGTAGATTAAAAACCAGAATCCTACACTATGTTGTTTATAAGAAACACAGTGGAAGCAGAGAGATATACACAGAGTAAAGGTAAAAGGCTGGAACAAAATATATTATGCTTCAGCTAAAGTAAAACAAAGCAGGGGTAGCAATCCTGATCTCAGACAAAGCAAAAGCAAAAAATATATCTAATTATAAGAGATAAGGAAGGAAGCTATACCTTGCTAAAAGGCATCACAGACAATGAAGTAATATCAATACTAAATATATATATATATATATATATATGCATCAAGTGGTATAGCATCCAAATTCTTAGAGCAGAAATTAAATGAATTACATGAAGAAATAGACGGCAAAACTATACTGGGGGGGGACCTCCCCCTCCCTCTCTCAGAACCAGATAAATCTAACCACAAAATAAACAAGAACAGTTAAGGAGGTGAAAAGAATTTTAGAAAACCTGGCTATGCTAGACCTCTGGAAAAAAACTGAACGGAGATAGAAAAGAATATACCTTTTTCTCAGTGGTACATGGCACCTACACAAAAATTGACCATGTATTAGGCCATAAAAACCTCACAATCAAATGCAGAAGGGCAGAAATATTAAATGCACCATTTTCAGATCATAATGCAATAAAAATTACGCATAATAAAGGACCATGGAATGATAGATTAAAAATTAATTGGAAATTAAATAATCTAGTCCTAAAGAATGAGTGGCTCAAACAACAAATCATAGAAATAATCAATAATTTCGTCAACAAGAATGATGAGACAATATACCAAAATTTACGGGATGCAGCCGAGGCAGTTCTTAGGAGAAATTTCATATCTCTAAATGTTTACATGAATAAAATAGAGAAAGAGCAGGTCAATGAACTGGGCATACATCTAAAAAAGCTAGAAAAAGAACAAATTAAAAATCCCCAGTTAAATGCCAAATCGGAAATTCTGAAAATCAAAAGAGAGATTAATAAAATTGAAAGTGAGAAAACTATTGAACTAATAAATAAAACTAAGAGTTGAATTTATGGGGAAAAAACCAATAAAATAGATAAACCTTTGGTTAATTTGATTTAAAAAAAAGAAGAAAACCAAATTACCAGTATCAAAGATGAAAAGGGTGAAGTCACTACCAATGAAGAGGAAATTAAAGCAATAATTAGGAGCTATTTTGCCCAACTGTATGCCAATAAATCTGACAATCTAAGTGAAATGGATGAATATTTACAAAAATATAAATTGCCCAGGAGAGGGAATAACAGAAGAGGAAATAAAATTCTTAACCCCATTTTAGGAAAAGAAATTGAACAAGCCATCAATGAAATCCCTAAGAAAAAAGATCTCCAGGATCAGATGCCAAACATTTAAAAAATAATTAATTCCAACACTATATAAACTATTTGGAAAAGTAGGTGAAGGATTTAGGGTTAGGATTCCAAATTCCTTTCATGACACAAATATGGTGCTGATACCTAAACCAGGAAGAGACAAACAGAGAAAGAAAATTATAGACCAATTTCCCTAATGAATATTGATGCAAAAATTTTAAATCAAATATTAGCAAAGAGATTACAGCAATTTATCATGAGAATATTAATGTAAGCTGAGATGTGTGGCCCAATTTCAAGAATTTGAAATAATCTACAATTTTTGTATCATGTATCACCATTCTTATCTAGCAGAATGGCTCTAAGACATCCCACTGCATCAACTTCAAATTCCTCTTCTTGGCATCCAAGGACATTCACAAGCTGGCTTCCATCCCCTACTTTCCAACATTGGCTCCCTCTCATTTTCATCATAGGGCTCGAGTCAGACAGGTCTCTTCACACACCAGCCATGGTGTATCACTGGCCACACCAATTTGGCTGTGTTATTTGTGGATAACTCTCTGACTTGGATTGGAGTCTATACTCTTCCATTGACTACCTGTGTGACCCTGGCCAGGCAAATCACTTCACCTGTGTCTGCCATAGTTTCCTCAACTGTAAAATGGGGATCTTAAAAACACCCACCTCCTAGGGTTGTTGTGAAAATCAAATGAGATAATATTTGTAAAGTGTTTGGTATAATGCCTGGTATACAGTAGGTGCTTAATAAATGCTTATTCCCTCTCTCCCTCACTTTCTCACTGATTTTCCTTGTCTCTGAGTACCTACAAGCAAACTGTGCTTGATTTAACTCAGGCCAGAACCC
Source organism: Trichosurus vulpecula (assembly GCF_011100635.1). Taxonomy (NCBI): domain Eukaryota; kingdom Metazoa; phylum Chordata; class Mammalia; order Diprotodontia; family Phalangeridae; genus Trichosurus; species Trichosurus vulpecula. Next base: position 22,077,655 of record NC_050575.1, on the reverse strand, counting down.
AATGACACAATCTCTTATCAAGGGAATTGTTCCGTATGGGTCAGTGTGGCTCCCCCCAACCCCAGACTATTAAATGGTATAGGGCCTGGGGTTGTTCCTCTGTTGTTTCTTTCTTTGAAACATGTGTTGTCTATAACCTTTATTTTGCTTCTTCAGATACTTTTTGGGACAAACCTGAGATTTCACTGGGGCTGTCATAAGACTAAGAATACTCCCAGGACAGGGCTGGGGTTTCTTCTCTTTTGTCTCTCAGGCCATGAGCTGGTTGAGGATAGGAAACTTGTTTCTTCTTCTCCCTACCCCAGACTTTTGAGATCCCTGAGGCCAGGGGCCCTGCCTCCCCTTATGACCAGAGTCAACCATAGAGCCAAGGGTCAATGCTGTCCTAGCATCAGTTCTGTGGACTTGGTCTAGGGCTGGCCTCAGACCTGGGGACATGACGTCAGTCCTGGGCACTGGTTACTGGCCTGGACCCTTACCTGGATAATGGTCCTCCTGGTGCTGGTCATCTGACCTGTCCAACTTGTTATTGCCATCATCCTCCCCCCACCATGAAGGTTGCCCATAGAGTGGTGTGCGGTAGGTCAATGGCTCTGGAAAGAGAAAAGAAGAAATTTCCATCACCTCGATAGCTCAGTTCCAAAAGCAAGGCCAGCAGCCTCCCCCAGATGGAGGGTGACATTTCTTGAAAGACGTCCAGTTCATGGGATCCTAGATATAGGGACTTTGGAAGTCACCTAGTTCAAACCGCTCATTTTACAACTAAAGAAACTGGGATCCCAAAGAGGAGAAGAGACTTTCCCAAGGTTGTATAGGGAGTAACAGAGCCAGGAAGTGACCCTCAATTCTCCAACTTCAAATTCTGGTATCTTACCCCTACATAACATAGTTACTTGAGCCCTAAAACCCACAGGGGTAAACCTGGGGATCTGCAAATTCTACAAGGACTTCTCCAGTCCAAGGACAATGATATTACCAACAGCAAGGTCTTAGCATTGATACCAATTAAAAATAAGACAATTAAAAGCTAGAGCACTTGAAAGTTTACAAAATACTTTGATCATAACAAGCCTGTGCATTAAGAAGTTCAAATATCAATAGGTTAAAAGATTTCCCTAGAATGACACACCCAGTACACGGTCAAAGTCATGAAATAAACTCAGGTCTTTCCTGACTGCAAGTCCAGAGCTCTTTTCCATGAGACCATAGGACGTCACATTTCATTACATTCTCATTCTGCGGACGTTAATCAACCCCAAGGGACAGATCATATTCTTTTAACCAGAATACCAAATTATCCAGAGCACTCTGGTTCCCCCAAAACCTGCCAGATAAATGCGATTCTCACCTCCTCCATGAAGCCCTCCTGACTACTACAGACCAGCTCAGAACCATACATCTAAAGCAGGAAAAGACCTTTAGAGTCACCTATCTCAAACCCCTTATTTATGGATGAAGAAACTGTGTAATCTTGCCCAAGATTACACAGAGAATAAGTAGCAGTTCGGATTCGGACTTAGCACCTCTAACTCCGAGCTCATCCGTCTTTCATCATCCCAATATTATACCTCTCTGAATGCAACCCCTGCCTGAAGATAGCACAGTGCCTAGCGCATAGTAGGCACTTAATAAATACCTATTTCCCTCCTTCTATAACCCTTATTTTACTTCTTCATGAACTTTTTGGAGTGTCTGAACCTGTGATTTCATTGGTATAGACACTCTTAATGAGGATACGTTTTATATTAAAGCAGATCAGCAGCTACTCTCTGAGTTCTCTGGTCCTACAGAGTTGCCTGGGGTACTGAGACTTTAAGTGATTTTCCCAAGTTTCTATGACCAGTGTTAGAGGAGGAACCTGACCTCAGGTCTGCCTGATTGCAAGGTTGGCTCCCTAGCCTCTCATCTTGTGCTTGCTTACCCATAGATTTTAGAAGGAGACAAACACTGAGAGGAGGAATGAGTGACTGGCCCCAACATGGCTACAAAGTGCTGAAAACCTGCCTCAAACTCCGATTTTCTGATGCACTGGTCTTCCCGCTGCACTAATCTGCCTCCTGTCACCAAGTGCATGTGCTCCTTAAATATCTCATAATGAAAAAGTTGATGGATACTGCAAGACACTAGTGGAAGTCAGTAAACAGAAAGCATCCTACAAAGGAAAGTAAAAACATTTTAATGGCTAAAAGCAGGAAAGGGGAAGGAAAGAAGACAAGGAAGGGAGAAACAGGAAAAGAAGAAAAGAAATAAGGAAAGGAAGACAGGAAAAGAGGAAGGAAGAAAGAGAAAATGAAAGTAAGGAAGGAAAGGAGGAAAAAAAGAGGAAAAGAGTAAAGAAAGGAAGAAAAGAAGAAAGAAGGAATGGAGGAAAGGAAGAAGAAAGAAAGAAGGAAAGGAAGGAAGAGGAAAAGAAAAAAAGGAAGGTTACGAAGAGGAGAGAGAAGGGGAGAGGAGGGGAGGGGGAGAGAGAGAGAGAGAGAGAGAGAGTCAGTCATTGCAGCATTTAAAAAAATTCCTGGCCAAAAGAAATCACAAATAAGTTTATATATTTATATATTATACATATTAAAACGAAAACAAGCTGTAAATAACAGAGATTAGAAGTTTCACGTACACTCCTCTTTCCCTGTACTACTATGTATATAGAAATTTCCATTTTATTTTATATTTGCTAAATTCAGAATAAATAAACATGTGTATTTTTTTTTGCAGGGGGGAAGGCAGGGCAATTGGGGTTAAGTGCCTTGCCCAAGGTCACACAGCTAGTAAGTGTGTCAAGTGTCTGAGGGCAGATTTGAACTCAGGTCCTCCTGACTCCAGGGCCGGTGCTCTACTCACTGCTCCACCTAGCTGCCCCTAAATATGTGTATTTTAATTTCAATAAATATTCAAGATTTTTAAAAATGCATCTAGTAACATCAGTTGAAACTCAGCCATTTTTTGCAGACCAGTTTTATCGCCCCAGATGATCTCAGATAGAGATAAACAATGTTTATTCAAATAATAAACAATGATGATAAACAAAGATAAATAAACAATGTTTATTTAAAATAAAAAATTAAATTGGTGATAAATAAACAAAATAAATGAAACAGCTACCAGCCAGATGTGCTTAGCCAAACGATGTGCTTATATTTTCCACTAGAGGGCACTGTAAACCCATATCTTAAGGTAACAAATTCATGTCCTGCCTTCTCAAAACTCACCCAGGGGCCAGGAAGCACTTATAGGTTTTGTAGGATTTAACAGCTAGAAAGGGACATTAGAGAAGCCCCAGCCAAACCCACTCATTTCACAGATGAGGAAACAGGGATCCAAAAAGTCACACAAGTAATTAGTGGCAGAGCTGGGATTTGAGTGGACATCCTCCCTTATCCATGATCAACTGACAGATCCCTCCCAAAACCTCCATGCTCCAACACTGAAATACTAGCTTAAATACTGTTTAGGCATGCAGATAGGCAGCCTCGAGGGCAGTAATAAGAAAATCGGACTTGGAGGCACACCATGAACTCGAGTCTATAGACCTTGGGTAAGTTACTTCACCCGCCTCAGCTTTCCTTATATGTAAAATGGGGACAATATGATTTGCATTAACTCACAAGTTTATTGTGAAAAAAAAAGCTTTTAAGGCTTAAGTACTGCAGAAATGGGAACTATTATCATTGATTGTGGCAGTTTCGTGGTATCGTGGAATCAGTAAGGACTGAGTTCAACAAATGACTCAGAAATTTACTAGCTGTGTGATCCTGGGTAAGTCATCTAACATCTGTAAAATGGGGATGATAATAAAAGCACCTACTTCCCCGGGTTGTCAGAATCAAATGACACAAGGTTGGCAAAATCCTTTGCAGACCTTAAAGGACTTTATGAATGCTAGCTAGTGATTATTAATATTTCATAATCCCCCTGGGCAGTGGCTAGACTTTATTTAAGTATTCTAATTCTACAAGAGGCCTTTTTATATTTTTCTTTTTGGTTACAATTCAATGTACATTTATTGAGCACCGACTGGGTTTAAGGCATTGTACTACTATTATTGCCGTGGTTAATAAAGATAGCCGCTCATAAACAGAGAGAGCTCACATCTCACAAATTCTCCTTCATAGTCATAGAGACAGCTGTGGCCTAGTGAATATGAGCCAGCCTTGAAATCCAGGAAACCTGGGTTTCAGATCCTCCTTCTGACACACATTAGCTCTGGGACCAATGTAAATCATTTACCCTCAAAGCACCCCACACAGCTCTCTAGGACTAAGCTGCACAACTCTAGGCAATCCCTACACCAGTGAAATCATGAGTTTGGACAGAAAGAAAATAAAAGCCACAGAACATCAGTGCCAGGAGGGTGCCAAAGATCCATCCAAGTCCAGCCCACTCTGGGACACTGAGGCCCAGAGAGAACAAGAGACTAACTAGCCTAAGGTCATAGTCAATCAACATTTGTGAACCTATGATGATGAAAAGAATTCATGCCAAAGTTGGCGTGGACATCAATCCTCCTTCCTAAGACAAGTTCTTGGTGATGCTTGCCTTCCTCTCCTGCTAGGCACATTTTCTTGCAGTGAGGAGGGACTTCAGTATCTCCCTCTTTAAACACTAATTCCTTAGAAAAGAATCTTACATCAATTTATCCACAGTGAACAAGAAGGCTTTTTCTCAGACCCCTCCCTCCCCCTGGGTTGGGCCCAGTCCACAGTGTCAGGGAAGCTTAAGGAAGTCAGGGAAGACAGGCCCAGAAGTGGAGGCGGGGCACCACAAACAGCTGGCCCTCTCCACCGTCCTCTCCAGGCATCCTCAGATGATCAAGCCTCAATAACCACAGGCTGCAGCAACACGAACCAGGGCCGAGGCTAAGCTCAGTTTCACCTCAAACCCAAAGAATTTCTGAGAAAAACTAGAAAAGGGACTCTGAGAAGGCCCAACCTTCAAGATGCTGGGTAGGGCCTTGGAAGTGGAAAGCTTTCTACCACGTACAGAAAGAGACACTGAAGAGAACAAATATTGTATCTACAACTAGAAGGCTTGGGTTCAAATCTTGTCTTTGCTACTTACTAGCTAACTTCAATTTCTCCATCTATAAAGTAAGGGGTACCCATATGTACAAAAATATCTTTAGCAGTTTTTTGTGGTAGCAAAGGATCGGATATCGAGGGGATGATCATCAGTTGAAGAATGGCTGAATAAATTTTGATACATAAATGTAATAGAAAACTATTGTGGTAGACTGATGAAATGATGAAGGGGAGAAACCTGGGAAGACTTGTATGAACTGATGCAGAATGAAGTGAGCAGAACCGGATATAACACTAAAGACAAACAACTTTGAAAAAATGTAAGAACTCTGATCACCACAGTGATCAACCACAATGCCAGAGGACGATAATGAAGCCACCCATCTACTAACAGATAAACGATGGACTCAAAATGCAGAATTAAACAGACATTTTGACCAATTTGGAAAAGTCTTTATCTTGATTACGCATATTTGTTACAAGGGTTTTCTTTTTCTTTCCTAGTGTGGGTAGTGGGAGAATGGAGGGAAAAAATAAGTGCTTGTTACCTGAAAAAAGTTGGGGAAAATATACAAAGTATATGAACGTTGAAAAAAATAAAATAAAGGGACGGTGAAGCAGACTATCTCTAAGACCTCTTCCAGCCCCAACTCATCTTCCTGAGTTCAGATCTGGCCTTAGATATTTACCAGCTGTGTGACCCTGAGCAAGTCACTTCACCTTGTTTGCCTCAGTTTCCTCATCTGTAAAATGAGCTGGAGAAGGAAATGACAAACCACCCCAAATGGGGTCATGAAGAGTTTGACACGACAGAAAGGACTGAACAACAAAAGCCCCAAGTTCTCCATTGTAGAGATAGGTGCTATTAATGATGGCACTGGGGTGGCACAGGGGATAAAACACTAAACCTGGAGGAAGGAAGCCCTGAGTTCAAATCCTCAGACACTCACTAGCTATGCGACTCTGGGCAAATCATTTAACCAGTTTGCCTCTGTTTCCTCACCTGAAAAATGGGGATGATAATGGCACTCCCTCCCAGGTGAGCTCCCTAAGGGCAGGATCTGTCTTCTGCACCTTTTTGTGTCCGGGGCACTCAGTACAGCGAGTGGTATACAGTAGGTACTTAATAAATGCTTCCAAAGAATGGAGCCATGCCACCTTCCAAAGCTGACACAACCATCTGGCAGCTTCTAGTACAAGTTACCAGATCTGCAAAGCACTGTCCTCACAAAAGTCCTGTCCTATGGGTCCTGCAAGCATCATTATCTTTATTTTAGAGATGAGGAGACCGAGGTTAAGTAACGGATGACACGCAGTGGGGCCCACTAACGCTGCCAACTGTTCTAGTGAGCTATCCAGGAACCTGCAAGCAGACAAGGCCGCTGAACTAAGGGGCAGAGCCTTGGGGCTGGAGAAACTGAGAGGCAAATATTAAAGAGCTATATGAATTTTAACTATAACTGTTACTTTATCTCTTAGAAACTCTCTGGTATTTTGTTCTTTGTAACAAATTTCTACAAGTCTCTGAGTTCCCTAAGGGCAGGGCTTGGATCTGTTTCTCCTTTGTCTCCCCTAGACTAGAAGCTCCCTGCAGACCAAGCATACTTTATCCATTTTAGGTTCCACAGCAACACCAAGCACAGGGCCCCTACACCAAGTAGATGATTTAATAAATATTTGTGAAATTGCAGGTGCATCAGATCCAACTGTTCCATTACGTTCCAACTTTTCCATTCACTTCCCGGCTCAAGAAGTCCCAGTCAGTGCCTATTGTTTCTAGAGTCAAATACAGACTCCTCTGCTTGGCACTTAAAGCCCTTTATCTCCTAACTCTAACCTGCCTTTCTAGGCTTATTATACTCATTGCCCTTCACCCACTCTGCAAAGTATGTTTTCCCTTACATATAACTTCCCATCTCTCATCTCTATGCTTTTGCATAGGCAAAAGACCTGTTTCCCATGCCTACAACATGTTCCCTCTTCACCTCCACCTCTTAAAATTCCTAACTTCCTGTGTTTTGCATGACTATACATGTATAACCTATATGGAATTGCTTGCCTTCTCATTGAGGGTGGGTGGGGAGGGAGGAAGGGAGAGAATGTGGAACTCACAGTTTTAAAAACGAATATTAAAAATTGTTTTTACATGCAACTGGGAAAGAAGATACACAGGCAAGGGAGTATAGAAATCTATCTTGCCCTACAGGAAAATAGAAGGGAAGGGGATAAGAGAAGGGTGGGGGAGTAATAGAAGGGAGGGCAGATTGGTGGAAGCAGAGGAGGGGAGAGATGGGGAGAAAATGTGGAATTCAAAATCTTGTGGAAATGAATGTTGAAAACTAAAAATAAATTAATTTTTTAAAAATTCCTAATTTCCTTCCAAGCTCATCTCTCCCCATAAAGCCTTTTTTGATCCCCACCTCAACTACTAATGTCTCTCCCATCCAAAAAATTACCTAGTATTTACTAGTATATATTTTGTACATATTGCTATGTGTACATGTTGTTTTCCCCTAGGCAAAGGTGCCCAAACTTATTTGGCCTATTGCCCCCTTTAAAAAAAATTACTCAGCACCCCCCTGGAAATCTACTTTCTTTAACCCTTTTACAGCTTTTTTGAAATTTGTATCACCCAAGGCTACTACCAACCCCCTGGTTCATTTCAGCACCCCCCAGGGGGTGGTATCACCCACTTTGAGAACCTATGCCCTAGAGAATGTAAACTCCTTGAGGACAGGGAGTTTTTCATTTTTGTCTGTATCTCCAGCCTAGCAGAGTGCCTGCTGCTTGCGTAATATTTACTAGCTGATCCCTGTACCAGGCTGGTCCAGCTGCCAGAGAAAGGAGGAGACAGATGGGAAAAAGCCCTCCGAAATCACCTGTTCCTCTCACCCACCTCCAGCCACTCCAGAGGCACATTAAAGGAGATCATTCACCAAGAGTCTTTAACAAACTCAACTCGAATGCAAATCCATATGGACAGAAATGGGGCTTGTATGTATACCTGAGTGAAGCATGCTTCTGGATAAATATATGTTTATATCTGGGGCATGTGTGCTCCTCCCTGCCCTGCCCCATGCCTCATCCCTGAGGATTTTACCTGGGACAGGTCTCCGGTCTCCCTTCTCTGGTTTGGCCTGTGGGGATTCAGAATAAGGCCCAAGGTCTGGTGGAGGGTCCCCTCGCTTCACGGCTGTGCCTTTAAAATTCATTTGCAGTTGGCTGGTGTACTTCTCATGCTGAAAGGCAAGGGTTGGAAAGCAAAAGTAAGAAGAATGAATTCCACTTCACCCCCACTACGATGAAAAACAGAAAATATTAATTTTTATACATAGTACTTTGTGATTTATGAAGTGCTGGGGGCAGTGGAGAGGAGGTAACACCAATACCTTAATAAGAGCTCCCATTCTATAATGCTTTAAATTTTACAAAATACTTTCCTCAAAAGAATACTGTGAGATAGACATTACAAGTATTATCCTCATTTTACAGAGGAAAAAACAGTATTTGAACCCAGATCTCCTAAATCTAACTCTAGGCTTCTTTCTTCTAAACTGTACTGACTTTCAAAAATGCCGTTTCTTTTGTCCATAAAGCCCCTTTCCCACAACAATCCTCATGTCAGTAGAGTAAGAATCCTTATCCCCATTTGACAGACGAGGAATCTGAGGATCAGAAATGGGAAGAAGTCTAAGTCCATACAACAGACAAACGGTGGGGGCTGATCTCTTAAGTCCAAGGCTCTTCCAGATGGGGAAACCAAGGACCACATGGGTAATGTGACTTTTCTGAAAGCACAGATAGCAATCAGCAGAGTGGAGACTGAAGCTCAGGGCCTTTGCTTCCAAATCGAAGGTTCTTGCCCCTATACTCCATCCCGGACACAGTACTCAGGAGCCAAGATCTGGGGCCACCTATGCCTAAATCAAGGGTTTAACAAAGCCCAGCCTCTCAATCCTCCCCTGAACCGTTTGCCAAGCAGAGGGGCAGAGGGTGCAGGAGCTATAGGCTGTTTTGTGACTGGAGTGAATGAAGAATGGACGCAGTGATTTTTAGTCCAGTCCATTAGTTCAAGAGCTGGCAGAAACCTTAGCAACTATCTAGTCCAAATCCCACCCTGCCCCCATTTCACAGCAGGGGAAGCTGAGGAAAGGCATTATCCCAAGGTCACCCTAGGGTCAGTGAAAAAGCCAAGACCAGAATCCAGGTCTCCTGACACCCAGTCTAGTACATTTTCAACCACACTGCACTGCTGCTTTCGCTGGTTTAGAATCTATCAAAATGCAGCTTGAGATTTAGAGTCAGAGGAGTTGCTACTTATCAGATGCATGGCCTTAAGCAAGTCTATTTATTCTTTCTCTTTACCTGAATTTCCTCATTTACAAAACGAGATGACATAATATGATATCTAAGGTCCCTTTCCAGATAGAAATAGCTCCCCTGCCCTAACTCGTAGCACTTTGCCAGGATTAAAATAACAGAAGTGAAAATACCCCATTGTAGTTGCTGGTAGGTTTTTTTAGGTGCTAAGGAAGAACTCTGAGGATGCACCATCATCATTCATTCAAAAAGCCCCATTTTAGAAGCTGAACCCAGAAAGAGGAAGGGGCAGGAGAACCAGGAACAACAAGCCCATAACTCCCAAAGAAATGAGATAGCATCCTCGTCTGTTCCTACTTCACAGGTCTTAGAACTAGAAGAAACCACCTGGTCCAACCTCTTCATTTTACAAATGGTGAAACTGAGGCCCAGAATTCATACCTCACTGCCAGTGCAGTAGAAAGACCACTGGATTTGAAGTTAGCCCCAGATCTCAGTTGTGAGTTACCCGTATGACTGTGGACAAATCATGTTCCCTACCTGGAGCTTGGCTTCCTTCTCTGTAAAATGGGGGGTGGGGTTGGACAAGGCGACCTCCGAGGTTCCTTTCGTCTCAAAATCCCATTATCTTATACAAATCTTGGCAGCGACTCACTAGAAGCAGGAGCTTGGGAAAACCCCTTTTCTGTCTCTGGGCTTCAATTATGTAACTGTATAATAAGGGGGTTGGATTACATGGTTGCTAAAGTCCCTTTCAAATCTAAATCCTATATATTAAAATAAATGGAACATGAGTAAAGGGCTTTATAGGCTATCTCATCTTCCTTACCTATTGTCTCATTAGAGCCTCATAACAGCCCTGGAAGAGAAGCAGGGCAGGGATTATCATTATCCTCACTTTATAGATGGGGAAACAAACCTATTTAGGGAGAGTAACCTGCCAGAGGTCAGAGAGCGAGTGGCAGAACCAGCAGTCCCATGTACGAGGAGAAAACTTTCCCAATTGTCTCATGATGGACTAAAAGGAAGGCGAGCATTGGGCTTGTATCACTGGCCTCCCCTCCAGAAGCTGTCCAGGGACTTACCTTCAGAGCTTCTTCGGGGACCTTGTGTTGGACATGTTCTAACACGTACAGGTTAGAATGTAGACAAAGGCATTAAGGAAAGTACAGCCGTGAGGGGGCCTCTCCTACAAGCACAGAGACAAAGCACCTTGAGGAAACAGAGAGGGCTTCGTTCACTGTGAGGGTGTGAAGGAATAAAGGCAGCTCTCCCAACTATGGAACATTGAGGCTTGCAAAGTACATTCTTCACATCCCAGCCATCCTATGAGGTGAGGAGCACAAATTTAGCTGTTGTTTTGTTTGTTTGTTTTTACAGACTCAGAGAGGAGCAGTAACCTGCCCAGAATCACACAGTAACACAACCAAGATTAGAGCCCAAGCCTCCTGAGTCCCATGGCCCCACTTCCATTACCCCACAGCATCTAACAATGAACCCTCTCACAATAAACCACATTAGCTTGGGGTGCTGTTGGGGTAACAGCAGACAGCTCAGACCCAATGGTCCCCACCCATCTCCTCACAACAGTAGTTCCCCATTGTCCATGAAATAAAATACACATTCCTTCACCTGGCATTCAAGGCCCTCCACAACGTGGAGGTTACTCCATTTCCAGCATTATTTCATACAAGTTCTCACAGACTGTGATTCAGCCAAATACTCACCTCCATTCCTCGATTGCATCCTGCCCTCTCACACTTCCTAATTCCATTCAGTCAAGCCCATTTCCTGGAATGTGTTTTCTCTTCATCATCACCTGATGCAATCACACTCCCTTCAAAGCTCAGCTTAGATGCCACTTCCTCTCTGCAGCCTTCCCTGCTTCTCTCTCTGTTCTCCACCTAGTGAAAATAACCTTCTCTTCCAGACATTTTCCTAGAGCACATGTCTGGATTTCTCTTTACATCATACTTACTTCCCTACTCCTCTATTCAACAGTAAGATCCTGGAGGGAAGAGACAGGTGTTTTTCACCTTTGGATCCCAGGCATGAAGCAGAGACCCATGCCAAATAACTGCACTTAATGTATGTTTTTTACTTGAATTTTTAGATGGCAGGAGAATGGGAGACTTCAGAGGTGGTCTAGCCCAACCCCTTCATTTTACAAATTCCAGTAAACTGAATTTTGCCTCAACCGCAAAGGGTTAATGAGATGCGTACAAACATAAAGCTAGGCAGAGCTCAACTTCTGCTTAGATGTTAGGAATTTTCTTAACTAGGGGCTTAGAAGGATTGTGACCATTCAGAAGTTTTCGTCTAAAATCAAGTCCCCAAAGCTAGAGGGGAAGAAACCAAGTGTACCTTATAGGTCATCATATTGCCCCCTACCCTTAAAATGAGTTAATTATTGGTACAGGATGCTACATTAGGTATGACTCTGGCCAAGTCACTCACCTCCTTGGGGCTCAGTTTCCTGATATGTACAATGAGGCAGTTGGACTCACTGGGCTCTAAGGTCCTTCTAATCCTAAACCTATGATCCCATGAGGTTCTATCCCCTGCTATCTCAAAGTCCCTACAAGCAGAAATACTGAATGGTCTCATCTTTGCAGCCTCTGCCTTCCCGGCCTCTGACTAACTAGAGCCACAATACTGAGGCAGTAGAAGGGATGATGGAAAGGGACTCTGTGGTACCTTTAAAACTGCCTGCTACAGACTTCAGAAAAACCTGGAAAGACTTACATGAACTGATGCTGAGTGAGGGGAGCAGAACCAGGAGAACATTGTACACAATTACAGCCACATTGTGCAATAACTACCTTTGATAGACTTGGCTCTTCTCAGCAATGCAAGGTTCTAAGACAGCTCCAAAAGGCTCATGACGGAAAAATGCTATCCACATCCAGAGAAAGAATTATGGATTCTGAATGTAGATCAAAGCATATTATTTGCTCTCTTGTTTTGTTTCTTCTTTCTTGTGGTTCCTAGGGATCCTAGAGCCAGATCTATACAGCTAGTACTTAATGGATCCCAATCTATGTCTTAATCATGAGTCCTCCTTCCTCCAGGCTTTAATAAGCAATGGCAGAGTCTGGGTCTACCCCTCCCTTCCCAGACAATCACAGACTCTCAGATTTGGAAGTGACCTCATAAGCCCATTCATTAGTTTAGTCCTTCCTGAAAAAATGAAACATCTGGAAAGCCCCTACTATGTTCCAGGCATCACAGGCAAAAGGAATACAAAGACACAAAGCTCTCTCAAGGGAGCTTACATTCTATAGAATGCTCTTACATTCTATATGAAATAAATACAAAGGTGAGGAGTTTTTGGAGAGGCAACTAGAGAATCAGAAAAGGCTTCCCATAGGAGGGGGTACCTAAGGTGAGCTCTGAAGGAAGCAAAGGGCTAAGAGAAAGGATTGAAGAAGGAGACCATTTAAGGCATGGAGAACCACCTGTCAAAATCTTCAACGAGTGGTGATCAGTCCTCCACTTGAAAATTTCCAGGGGTGGAAGGGTCTTACCTCCTGAGGCAGCCCATCATACCTGTAGACAGTTATAATCTTTATGGATTTTTCCCTTACACCAAACTCAAATAGTTTTCTCTGCATTTTCTGCGCCTTTCATTGCTCCAAACAGAACAAAGCTAATTCCTCCTTCTCCATCATACCCCTTCAAATACTGAAAGAAACTAAGTTCTTTCAACTGATATTTTTATTATATAGTCTCTAGTCTCCTCAATCTTTAGGCCAGCATCCTTTAGACACACTAAAACTTGGTAAGGTCCTTCCTAAAACATGGTATCCAGAATTGAACGCCCTACTCCAATGACTAGGATAAAGGGTGGTAATACTACTGCTCTTTTACCCTTTTCACATGTTATTATGCCTTTCTTATAGAGGAAAGAATTAGCTTTCTGAATGTAATGTCATATTGTTGACTCATTTGCTTTCCATTAAAAGATCTTCTCAGCCATAAACTTGCCTCATCATGTACTTGTAAGTTTGGATTTCCTAAGACTGTCCCTGATTGAGATATGTGAGTGTTTCATCATGGAGCTTTACTGCAGGAGAGGTAGCAGCACAAAGCACCCAAGTGAACGACTTTATATTTATCCCTGTTGCATTTCATCTTCCTCCACCAAGTCCTCCTCAGATGCCTCATCATGGCATGAAGGTGACTCCAGGTCCTCAGAGGCTGTGCCAGCAGGGTTGATGCTCTACCAGGTTCTACCAGACAGAAAAGGCTTTGACTGTAGTCCACACAAGAAAATGACTCTCATCCAAGAACCAGATCCTCTACGTATTAAGAAAAGTCTCACAATGAAGTTAGCCTCTGATCGATGAATTATTTGGCAACAGCAATTCAAGAAAAATACAAAATTGTAATAGTAATCATGATAGATAACATTTATATGGAGCTTTCCATGTGCCACGCACCTAAGTGTTTTATAATTTATTATCTCATTTCATCTTTACAACAACCTTAGGAGGTAGGTGCTATTATTATCCCCATTTTACAGATGAAAAAATTGAGGCAAAACAGAGGTCATGACTTGCCCAGGTCCTCAGTTCTGCGTGGGCCCCTTCTGCAGAGGTAGAGTAATGGAAAAAGGAAGGCAGAAGGTGCTAAGAACCAGAGTTTTTAGACTGCCTATAAAATAACAACTGTTGGTTCTCTAAGTGTGAGATCTTTATCCAACGACCAACAAACTGACATACGATCAGAAGACTCAAATTACTTCAATGTCAATAGTCTCAAAACCAAAACAAAATAAAACAAAAGTCAGAAGGAAGTTTCAGCTACAAAGAATGATGACTAACAGGTTTTCTTTGAAAAGAAAAACAAAGCAATTGACCAAGTGGATTCTGCTGTCTGCCCAAAGTCAAGAATCGCAGTCTCCTGGGACATTTGGTCATCTTGTCTTGCAGTGCTCATGATAAATCTAAGCAAAAAGACCACCACTGAAGACAGCTAAAGCTGATGTGCCAACATCTGCTGTAGAGGACGAAGGGGTACAGAAATTCTTTAAACTATGTGACGTGCTCCTCCACATCAAGTCTTCATACATTTTGATATTCAATGATTTCAATGTAGCAAGAGGCACAAGGGGGAAATACGAACAGTGTGTTAGAAAATATGGTTCAGATTTGAGAAAGGTGGGAGGTCAAAAGTTTATAGATAATCTAGAAAAAGACCAGGAGGTGCTAGATCTAGTAAGCAGAAAAGACCACAAACACACACACACACACACACACACACACACACACACACACACACACACACACACACACCAAAAATGTCAAGTCCAACTCTTCATGACACCATTTGGGGTTTTCTTGGAAAAATACTGGAGTGGTTTGTTATTTCCTCCTCCAGCTCATTTTACAGATGAGGAAAGTGAGGTAAACAGGGTTAAGTGACTTGCCCAAGGTCACATAGCTAATAAGTGTCTAAAGCCAGTTTTGAACTCAGGAAGATGAATCTGACTCCAGAACTGGCACTCCACCCATTGCATCATCTAGCTGCCTTGATTATAGTAGAAGGTAGGAAATAACTGGTTTTTGAGAAGTAGTATGGTATGTAACAGATTGCTGGATTTGGAGTCAATAAGACCCAGGTTCAAATCCTGCCTCAGATACTTACTAGCTGTGTGACCATAGACAAGTCACTTAACCTCTTTAGGACTCAGTCTCCTTATCTGAAAAATTACCTCTAAGGTCCCTTCCAACTCTAAACCTAAGACCTTTTGCTATGATTGGTTCATTAAGGATGATTCCAATCTATGACTCTCTATGGGAGTCATGTCAGGCCATTGACTAGTTAAACCAAAAGTCAAAGTCAACATCAAATTAGAAGGATAAAGGCGAGGAGATATGACGATTTCAACCTGACCTATTCAAAACAAGCCACTGATGCTGTAAAAAAAAAAATACTAAATGGAAAAAGGCAAAGACATCACCTTTAATCAAAACTACTTTCTGCAAGTTTTCAATAATGTAAAGCAATCTCCAGAATAAGCAGACCTATGGAGCCCACATACAACTTCATCTCTGTGCTCAGGAGAGTGATGTGGCAGCCAAGGGCACCACCAGTTTAAAACACAAACCCATTTGCAAAAAAAAAAAAAACCACACACACAAGGACAGGGGAAGGTTATGACCAGTCTCACCCAATAAAACAAAGGAGAAGTAGAAGCTTAGTTTGAAACATGAATGATCCACATCATCTCACGAGCATACTTAGCTGAAATCAGCAGAACAGAAAGATAGAAAGGGAACCAATTTGCCAATGTTTCTAATTATTATCTATTTTCACCATGAATGACAGAGGAAACACCACATTTGGACCCTGAAATTTCAGTCCCTGATATGCTATCTTAGGAAGTAGGAATGGCATTTGAGGACAAAGTCTGGAACAAAGGCTGGGCTAGAGCAAGTACATACCAAAAGAATGTGTGCTCATGCTAACACAATTTTGAAAGCACGGAAGAAGCATTTTGTGAGACAGATCAGGGAGGGGAAGATACCAAAGGAATGGGATGGCGGGCGGGAGAGGAGAATATGCGTATTATTAGCCCAAAAATGTGATTGGGAAGACATCAATAACTACCCACCCTTTTCTCATCTGGATCAAAGCTTAATGAGAATGTGTTCTGAGGCTATTTTAGATAAAAATACAAGAATGAAATTGGGAAGGCTTTTAGAAACTGTTTTGTACTAAAGATCATGTGTTTATTGACTATAAGTGCAAAGAATACAAGGTCCCATTGTATTTATTAGTTTCTGATTACCAAAAAGCATTTGACTAGGTAATATAAAACAGCATTAAAAATTCTCCTCCAACAAAATATTTCTTATGCATAGGTAAGATAGAATGTGTCAGGGGGAAAAGCAGTGGCTCTGGAGTCAGAAGATGTAGGTTCAAATGTCACCTCTAGCACATACTACCTGGTATGACCCTGGGCAAGTCATAGCTTCCCTGGGCTTCTGTTTCCTTATATGTAAAAAGAGGGGGTTAGATAAGATGGCCTGGAGGATCCCTTCCGCTTCAGGATCCATGATTGCACAAGATTTCTTGATAAATAGCACCACGAAGGGGTCTCTGTTCCACGACCCCAGAGTGCATTTGGAAAATTGAGTAGTGTTTGAGAAGAAATCCCAAAGTGCTCTACGGTACAAATCCCCAACTTTTTAACTCCAATGTTTTTCTAGGAATGCTGCATGACTACAAATCTTCAAAAACCTCAATCTCAGAACAATCAAAAGAGGAAGTGCCCTAGAAGACAATGGAGAAACACATGGTGAATTCAAGTAGGATTCTGCATATTTCCAAGGATGACCTACATTCAAGTAGTATAAAAGTATATAGCTGGTGAAATGTATGATTGGTGGTCTCAAAATGACTACCAAGGAACATACCATGGCCTTGTTTTCAGGGAGTTCATAGCCTGGGAGTGGTGAAGTGGCAGAGTGGAGATGTGAATCAGGGGATAGCTCATGTATTGCATGATGTTCAGTATCTAAGAAAAACTTAAAAGGTTAAAATAATGGACCAAATCTAATAACATGAAATGTTTTCTTCAGTGGATCTGTGGTCTTCGTTGATGTGGTCTCTCCAGCAGTGCAGACCACAGGGGGTGTGCTGGCCAGGTCATGAGAAGAAAGGG
This sequence comes from Trichosurus vulpecula, assembly GCF_011100635.1. Taxonomy (NCBI): domain Eukaryota; kingdom Metazoa; phylum Chordata; class Mammalia; order Diprotodontia; family Phalangeridae; genus Trichosurus; species Trichosurus vulpecula. The sequence continues at coordinate 22,060,648 of NC_050575.1, read as the reverse complement.
TAACCAATGAACAGCCCAAGAACTGCACAGGTAAGTAAGCAGACCTACAGGAAGTCCTTCAAGCATGTCAGCGGCTCTTCTGCAGAATAGATGGAGAGAAGCAACTGCCATCCTGGCCAACTAACAAAATAACTGCAACTGTTAGGTCTGGCGGGCCAGCCTAGCTATGGCAGCAACGCACCGTGAGAGTGAGACAAGAGAAGGCATGTGCCAAGTCGCATCACTACCAGCACCTCAATGACTCCCTCCCCTGGATCTCTGGTGACCCTCCCCTGAGGCCAAATGCCCTGAGAATTGCAGCATCCCCCAGACTACTGACCCTACCATTTGTTGGTGTTGTCGTCCAACTCTTCAGGATCCTTCTATCCTCCACTCTCTCAAAGTCTATCCAAATTCATGTTCATTGCTTCCATGACACTATCCATCCATCTCTGCCATTCCCTTTTCCTTTTACTTTCAATCTTTCCCACAGCTATCAGAGAGGGGAGCAACGCTTGTGTAAGAGAGGCTCACCATCCCCACTACCCACCGTCACCAGCTGCTGACCAGCTGCCACTGATGGATAAATAAGTCTGAGGGCATTGGAAGCCTTCCCATCTGCCCCCTTCTAATGCCTCCAAACCCTCCCCATTCCCACCAGCCTTGCTTCCAGCCTGACTTTTCTTTATCTATCTCCATTGCTTAGCATGGTGTTTTGCACATCATAAGTACTTAATAAATGCTTTTTCATTTGTTCATTCATTCATTTATTCATCCATCCATTCAACATCTATGAGACAACAGTGACAAGATTCATAAAGGATAAGGATACATGGACTGGCTGTGATCTGCACCTGCTAGGGAGACTACATCAATGAGAACCCAGATCCACCAAAGGAAACATTTCACTTTATTAAATCTGACCCATTGTTTTATCCTTTTAAGGCTCTTTTGGCTCCTGAATATCACCCAACATGTGAGCTACCCTTCTCTGCTTCACATCTCTATCCCTCCTCTCCCCCCACCCAGACCTTGGTCTCCTCTGTTACCCCCCCAGATGATGAGCTCTCTGAAGGCAAGGCCTGAGTCTCCTCCTCTGCCTCTCGTACATCATGAGCTCCCGTCTCTCCCACAGAGTAACTGCCAAGAACAAGGCTGAGCAAGAATCAGAAAACACTTGTTAAATGTATTCCTCAACTGTTTACATAAATTAAGAGGTATAGTAAGGGCATCAAGAGAGGGAGGGATGAGGACAAATCTGGCTAAGAATCATCCCAATGCAGCCAAAATACCGCCCTGCTAAAGGACAGAAAAATAGATACGTAACAGCCTCACACTGTGGTGACCTTCCTAGCCCTCCTCTTGTCAACTACAGTTTCTAGCCCCAGGAATATACATGCTAAGCCACCTATAGCTTCCTCACCCGGTCTCCCTTGGGACCAGAGGTCAATGAAAGACGTTTATTCAGAGACAGGAGCCCAGAAACAGGTCTTCTCTCTCTGGGAGGCTGAGTGGCCAGCATAAGGATGAACACGAGACCTTGGCCTCATTGTCACTTCCCTCTATCTGAATGAGCTATGAGCACATCCATCCAGCTGCTGCATGTGCGAATGTCACCTGACGGCCCTCACAGTGCGACATGCTGGGTCTGCCTCTGCAGGACCAGAAAAGTCTGGCTCTCGGAGAAGTGGGAGACAGGAAGAAACAGAGAGTGTGGGGAAAACAGGGAAACCCCAGGAAGACCCAGACCACCAAAAAAGGATATCGTAGCCAAAGCGGATGACATCGTTGAGTTTCAGAGTGACGTATTTCTGGTCAGGGATGCGCACTTCATTCACAAATGTCTGTGTAGAGAAAGGAGATATGGGGTTAGACTGGGGTAGAGGCCTTGCTGCTAACCTTCTACTACCCAAAGAAGGATTACCCTGGGTAGAGAGATGTTCCATTGTAGGTAGGTAATTCTCCCAGGATCCTGTGAAACTCTCTCCACCTCCCTTGTCCCCCATCATTCCTCATCTCCTAGAATAAACACACATTAAAGCTGGTTGGCAGAGCCCAGGGCTAGGCACATAGCAAGCATGATAAATCGTCTGAATAATGACTAGCACTCTCCAGCACCTCGAAGTTTACAAAGTGCTTTCTTCACAATAGACCTAGGAGACAGCACAAAGTATCAGAGGCCCCATTTAAGAGATGAGAAAACTGAGGCTAGAGACAAGAAGTGACTTGTCCAAAGATACACACGTTCTCAGTCAGGATTCAAACACAGGTCTCTCCGGACTCCAAGTTCAATAGTACTCTTTCCACTACACCACAACAGACTGGCCCCAGAATTCTTTTGGGAAATTCCACATAAAGAACATGAGCCTGTTGCCAAGACTTGATACGCTAACACTCCAGGCTCTCCAGAAACCTTGGGACATGAGCCACAGTGAAAATTTCCCAGGTGTCTGAAGTCTAACCTTCCTAAGCAATAAGACTTTAAAAATTATTTTAAATTACTCAGAATGAAAAACTTTCAAAAATATATTACAAATGTCCCTGACAATCTTAAGGAAAGGACACTGGGCAGTGTTTAACTTTTTCCTTATTGACATGGGGTCATTGATATAAATATAAACCAACTACTATCTTAGGAAAGTCACTTCTCTCTTAGACTCAGGGCCCCATAGGTAAAAATGGCAACAAGGAACCATTATGAGGAAGGGCACTTAGTTTACTGTAAAGCGCTGTAGAAACATGAGCTCAAAAAGCGACACAGAGATGCTTTCTGGGGTGCCTGAGATTTGTTCCTGCTTGTTCCTATACCAACTGGCCCTGGACAGATGGATCGTCTCTTTTTGGGGAGAAAAATAATGATAATGCACATTTATAAATTTATATCTCAACCATGGCTACTCATGGGCAGGATTCTGTTAGCATTCTGAAGCATGGAAGCTTTGTTGTGTGTGTTTCCAGTCTAGCCAGTTTGCCCAAAATTGGGTAGCCCCACTCCCATTCTGGAGACTCACTATATTGATGCTTAACTAGGCTTAGACATCATTTCAGCTTAGCCTCCTGAAGCTCAGAACCCCTAAGCTCAAGGGATCCCCCGGCCTCAGCCTCCTCAGTAGCAGGAGTTACAGGCATAAACTATATTTTATCATATTTTATAAAATTCACATATATTTAGTCCTTCTCATTTATAAAGCATCCTCATAACTAACCAGTAAGTTGAATATATTCATTAATACCTCCATTTTAAAGGTGAGATATAGGGAAAAGAAAATTGGTCTGGGAGTTTAAGAACCTGGGTTCAAATTGTAATTTTCCCACTAACTACCTGTGTGACATTGGGCAGGTCACTTAAAATTCTAGATGTGAGTATCCTATTCTGTAAAATAAGTGGTTTGGTCTAGATGAGGGTTCTTAACCACAGGTGCACACAGCTGCTTTCTTAACATTCCGACAATTGTACTTGATTTGCTTCGTAATCCTAAGTAATTTATTTTAAGTATTTAAAAATATTTTTGTGAGAAAGGAGTCCAGAGGCTTCACCATGCTTCCAGAGGGGTCTATAACACACACACAAAAAAAGGTTAAGAACTCTTGGACTAGATGAACCATAAAGGAACCAACCTTCCAACTCTGAATCTATATACAGTGCAGCTAAGCTGCTCAAGGTTTAAACTGCACCAAGATTTTTGGGACACCCTGTACAATCCTATGAAACTCAGAGATATCGTGAAATATGTCCATTGGGCGCAGAGCCAGAATTAGAACTTGGGTCCTCTGACTCTGGCATCCTTTTCTCTATACACCAGTACTTCCTTGAGCACATTCTGACTCTGCAAAAATTTAAAAATAACTCAAAGGCTCCAGCTGCAAGATATTCACTCAATTATCCCAACCTAGCTATTGCTGCTTTGTTGTTGTTAAGTCATATCCGACTTTTCATGCCTCTATTTCGGGATTTCTCAGCAAAGATACTGGAGTCCTTTGCCATTTCCTTCTCCAGCTCATTTTATAGATTAGGAAACTGAAGCAAACAGGGTTAAGTGACTTGCCCAGGGTCATCCAGGTAGGCGTGTCTTAGGCCAGATCTGAACCCAGGTCTTCCTGACTGCAGACCCAGCATTCTATCTACTGCGCCACTAGCTGCCCTGGATAGGGGGTATGCGTTTGTTTATGATCTTTAGAAAAGCAACTGGGATGGTGGGAGGATAGGGGGCAAGAGGCTTTGGTGTTTACTTATTTTTTATTTAAGGCTCCAGAGAAGCATTAAGGCTCTGACATTTATTGATATGCAATTGTGGGCAAATCACTTTCTCTCTGCCTCGGTTTCCTCATCTGTAAAATGAGGGTAGTAACTGAAGAGCCACCTTTCCATATAACAGCCCTCTCAATACTTTTGAAGGCAGCTGTCGTGTTCCTCCTGAATCTTATTCTCCCCAGGTTAAACACACCAAGTTTCCTAAACCAGTTCTCGTATACAGTGGACTCAGTTGCCTTGACACTCTTCAGTGTATCAGTGTCCCTCTTAAACTATGACCCCCAGAAGTGAGCACAGCGCTCTAGAGGAGGTCTCAAGAGGTCAGAGGACAGTGGGATGATGAGCTCCCTCACTAACTCCTGGAAGCTATGTCCCCCTTAATGCAGGCTCCAAATGACAGCAGTGCTTTTGGCTGCCACATGTATTACAAAGCGGACTCACACTGGGCTTGCAGGTCACTAAAACCCCAAGATCTTTCTTCAAAACAGCTTCTATCTTATATTTGTGAAGAGGGATTTTTTTTGTAAACAAGTACAAGACTTTTACATTTATCCCTACTTAATATCATTTTATTAGATCCAGCTCAGAGGTTTAACATGCGGTCTAATCCTTTGGAACACGGACTCTGGTCATCCAGTGTGTTGGTTAGTTATTCCTCCCGGCTTTGTATCATCTGCAAATCTAACAAGCACACCACCATTGCAGTCATTCACTTTCATTCAAGTCACTGATAAAAATGTTGGAGAGCCTGAGAGTGAAACAAGTCCAGAAAACCCCAAGCAAGGGAAGGAAAAGGGGTCACTTCTAATCCACCTTCTCATCCTCCCTATTTCAACCTCACCCATTGGTGAAGTTCTCCTATCTAGTCCAAATAACTCCTGCTGCAGATTAAACACTTTTCCTCTGCTTCCTACACAACAGAGGACCACCCTTCTCCTACCTCAATTCAAAGGGAATCCCAGGTTATGCCTCCCACCCTTGTAGCCCCAGAGCTTTCTCTAGCAAATGAGATATTTGTATAGCGCTTAGTACAGTGCCTGGTACACAGTAAGTCCTTAATAAATACTTGTTCCTTTGTTCCTCCCTCTATCTAGGCTGAAGACCCTCCCCCCTACAGAGTCCTGACTCTCTTTCCAGAAACATCTCACTCCCCAACCCTCTTTCTAATGACTTGCCTTTGCTTAGTGATTTGCCCTCAAGAAATGCCCCCCTTTCTCCTCACAGAATTAGTCACCTGAAGAAGGAACTATTTGGAAAAATACCCCTTATCCCCGCCCCCTCCCCCTTAGCAGCTAGGGCACCAAGGGATTAGAGGCAAGGGAAGCACCACAGACTTCAGTCCTCAAGGAAGCTGGAGACCCTGGAGGTCAACTCACCCCATTTAAGCTGCCAAGATCTTTCACCCAGTGCTCATCCTTGTCCTGGTTGTAGTTGATGACTGCATGCTGTTTGTCCACACTTCGAGACTGAGGAAGCAGGAAGGGAGAGAGAGAGTCAGACCCATTTATTCACCCAGGCAGACCCTTCCCCCTCTGCCTCCCGACCTTCGGGAGCTGACAGTAGCCCTGCCTTTCTGCTCTGCAAATTGCTCTTCCCAGGACGTTACACCAAAAACCCTGCAGCATCTCTTCTCCATAATCTCTAAAAGGGGTGGAGTGGAACCTGCACATGTCAATGTGACCAAGACTTTCTCAATTTATAGAGGAGGAAATTGAGATCCAGACAGGACAAGTGATTGACTCAATATCACACAGCAATCTGGTAGACCAGGGCTCTTTCTACAACTATTTAGATGTTATCGCCCGCCCCTGCACACACCACCCCCCAAATCATTCCTGAAATTTCACTGGCACAGTGAGCTTCCTGAGAGGAAACTCCATCCTCATGAGGTGATACAGCTGGTGATGCAGTGGACAGTGTTGAGCTTAGATTCAGGAAGATGCTGGCCTCAGACACTTACTATCTGTGTGACCCTGGCTGAGTCTCTTAACTGCTCTCAGCCTCAGTTTCCTCATCTGTAGCACCTTCCCCACGAGGTTGTTGCAAGGATCAGAGAAGCTAATATTCGGAAAACACTGTGCAAACCTTAAAGTGCTCTACGGAGGCTGGCCACGTAAATGACCAATTCAGATCGTTAACCACCCTGCAATTCAGGATCTTGGAGGTTTGCCTGGGATGCTGAAAGGATAACTGACTTCCCCAGGGCTAGTATGCATCATAGACTGGACTTGAACTCAGGCCACTGTGATTGCAAAATTGGCTCTCTATCCGCTATCCCCCAGACCTGTGAGGCTGTATAAATTGGAACCACACCAGTATTCGCTGCAAACCTCCCAAGGCTGTGTCCTACTGCCTGGGTAACTTCAGAGTTTCCAGTAGGCCTAAGCCTCATGGGCAGGGTGGGTGGGATTTGCTCTATAAAACACCATAGAAGATAAAATGCCACTCCTGCCAAGGGAGGCTTCCCTGTCTCTAGCAGAAACCATGTTCTGCGGTTTGTTGCTCCCAATCTGGCTATGCCCAAACCCACCTATTTCCTAGCCTTACCCCTTACCCTAAATCAGACTCAGTCTAAGATACTCCCCCAGGCAGATTGCACAGAGGGACCTTAAACCCGAGCCTAGTGAGGAGCCTCCAGGTTTGAGCTAAGGGAAAGAATTTCAGGACCAGCTCCGTCATCAACCATGACAGCACCCTCCACGTTGGCCGGCCAGCCAGGGCCATAGTCATGCTGGTGGCTCCACCATCCTTCCCCACCTCCAGGCCCTTCCATTCAGGTATCAGCCTCAGGGACCCACTCCTCCCTGCAGGAAGCATCGCTTCACCTGATCTTCACAGAACATGGCCTCTAGTCCTCTCAACACCCTGGCCACCATCCTTTGGACGTGTCCCTAGGGTGACCAAAATCCTTCATTCTGAATATGTAGGCTCAAAATGGGTCTGCATGTAACCTGAGGGGAGCGTAAGACCGCAGGAGCGTCACCTTCCCAATTCTGGAGCCCTGGCTTCTCACTGGACCTTGTACAGTTTCTATACTATGTCCCTGGCCACCCTCTCTCAGATTCCCCAACACAGTAGGCCTTGCTCCTCACTGCCATTTCCAGACCATCCAATCATTTGCCCCCATTACTCAGGCCCTTCTTTCCTTTGAAGTTCACTCCCATGGAGCATCCTATTCAGATGCCAGTTGGAGTCACTTATAGGCCCCCAAGCCATTCTTCCTCACATCTCGAGAAGATTAGCTCACATCTATATAGCTACTTAAGGTCTGAAAAACACTTTACATACATTCTCCGTTATCTTCGTAACAACTCTGCAAGGTAGAAGCTATTGTTCAGTCATATCTGACTCTTTGTGACCCAATACTGTCCTTGGGGTTTTCTTGGAAAAGATACTGGAGTGGTTTGCTATTTCCTCCTCCAGTGGGTTAAAGCAAACAGAGCTTAAGTGATTTGCCCAGGGTCACACAGCTAATAAGTGTTTAAGGCCAGATTTGAACTCTGGTTTTCCTGACTCCAGACCCAGCACTTCTTTTTAATTGCCTCTATAACACAGATGCTATTATTCTCAGTTTACAGCTGAAAAAATTGAGGCTCAGACTTGTCAGTAAGTACCTAAAGCAGAATTTGAATCAATGAATCATTCGATAAACATTTTTTAAGCGCTTGCTATATGTCAGGCACTGCACAATGCTATGTCCACTGTACTACGCTGCCTCTCCTGGAATTCAGTTCCTGACTCCCAGTCTTCCTTCCTACCCTGCCCTCACTTTGAAGACTTCCACATACACCCAGTTGATACTCCACCTCAACTCACATGTCCTACACCCTCACTGCAGCTCAGTCACACACACTTCCATCGCCTCGCCACCTATAACTAGTCTATCTCTGTGATATAGAACTCTGAAATTCCTCTCTCTGATGGCCACCTTCTATCTGTCCACCTCTCTGTACCAACGCTTTACAAGCCAATGGAGTCCTCCTTGCAAACTTCAGTCATTCTGCCCCTCCCAGCACATTCCATCTCGCTCTGGCCTCTCTTTCTTCTCTTTGCAATGCACACTCTATAACTGACCAATCCCATCATACAATCTCCTCTACTCCCTCTCAAAGCCTTTCCCCGGTCCTGTCAGTACTCGGACCTTGCTGAGGGCCAGCAATGGGTTTCCTCCACCATCCACCTTCTGTACTCCCGTTCTACCACTTTCTGATGTTGTTGGAGAGTCACACAACTTTGCTGACAGGGGCCACCGTAGATTGATACTTATTCAACTAGGTCTTCGCCGCTGCATAGCAGTCTTCATTCTTCCGTAATTGATTTTCTATCACACACCCCCACAGTGGTTGGCTGCACCAAATTCCTTCTTAAGCTTCCTACATTCCCCCTTCCTTCTTGACAGAGAGCCTCACCTCCTACCTTACTGAGAAAGTAAAGGCTAGGTGGCCTGGTAGATAGTGTTGGATTTGGGGTCAGAATAACTTGGGTTTGAATTCTGCTTCAGATACTTACTAGTTGGGTGATCCTAGGCAAGTTACTACCAGCCTCAGTTTCCTCTTCTGTAAAATGGGGAAAATAATAAAACTATGCCTCTCGTGGTTACTGTGAAAATCAAAATATGTGTGTGTAAATATATTATATATACATGTCTGTGTGTGTATCTATGTTACATATATGTACACATATATGTATATATAGGGGGTTCCTAAAATCTGGACGTGTAGGCAAAAATGCATATTTTCAGGAAATGAAATGAATGAAATTTTTGACATTTTATTTAATTGGAATATTAACAAATTACATCTTCAATATGATTGCCATCATTTGTGATGCGAAGGTTGATGCACTTTGCAAGATTCATGTGAACTTGATGCAACAACTCCACATTGCCATCAACTTTAGCACATTCACTCTTCATGCGTTCAATCAAGGGTGTTGCATCTGTGATTTTCATTGAGTACACCTTCTCCTTTAGCATACCCCAGAAAAAGAACTCAAGGGGGCTAAGGTTTGTTAATATTCCAATTAAATAAAATGTTGTCGAAAATTTCATTCATTTCATTTATTGAAAATATGCATTTTTAGTGCCATACCAAACTACCAAAAAATTATTTTACAGGGCTAGATCAAATAATAATGAAATTCATCTGGAAGAACAAAAAGTCCAGAATATCAAGGGAATTAGTGAAAAGAAATGCTAGGGAAGGTGGCCTAGACATAGCAGATATCAAACTGTACTATAAAGTAGCAGTCATCAAAACTACCTGGTACTGGCTAAGAAACAGAGTGGTGGATCAGTGTAATAGGTTAGGTACACAAGACGCAGAAGTCAACAACTATAGCAATCTACTCTTTGATAAACCCAAAGAATCCAGCTTCTGGGCTAAGAATTCACTATTCCACAAAAAGTGCTGGGAAAATTGGAAAATGGTACGGCAGAAACTGGACATAGGCCAATATCTTATACCATATACCAAAATAAACTCAAAATGGGTTCATGATTTAGGAATAAAGGCTGATACTATTAACAATTTGGGAGAGCGTGGAATAGTTTACCTATCAGATCTATGGGAAAGGGAAGAATTCATGACCCAACAAGAGATAGAGAGCATTACAAAATGCAAAAGGGATAATTTTGATTATGTTAAACTGAAAAGTTTTTGAATAAACAAAGCCAATGCAACAAAGATTAGGAGGGAAGCAGAAAACTGGGAGAAAATCTTTATAACCAATGTCTCTGATAAAGGCCTAATATCTAAAATATACAGGGAACTAAGCCAAATTTATTGGAATAAAAGCCATTCCCCAACTGAGAAATGGTCAAAGGATATGAACAGGCAGTTTTCAGAGGAAGAAATTAAAGATATCTATAGGCATATGAAAAAATGCTCTAAATCACTATTGATTAGAGAAATGCAAATCAAAACAACTCTTAGGTACCACATTTCTCCTGTCAGATTGGCTAACATGACAAAACAGGAAAATGATAAATTCTGGAGGCAATGTGGGAAAATTGGAACATTAATACATTGTTGGTGGAGTTGTGAACAGATCCAGCCATTATGGAGAACAATTTGGTACTATGCCCAAAGGGCTATAAAAATGTGCATACCCTTTGACCCAACATTACCACTCCTAGGGCTGTATTCCAAAGAGATCACACAAGTGGGAAAGGGACCTGTTTGTACAAAAATATTTATAGCAGCTCTTTTTGTGGTGGCAAAGAATTGAAAATCAAGGGGATGCCCATCAACTGGGGAATGGCTGAACAAGTTGTGGTATATGAATGTAATGGAATACTATTGTGCTATAAGAAATGGGGAAGATGCAAACTTCATAATAACCTGGAAAGACCTACATGATATGATGCTGAGTGAGAGAAGCAGAACCATGAGAACAGCATACACAACCACAGACATATTGATTCTGTAATGACTAACTTTGATAGACTTGGCTCTCCTCAGCAATACAGGGCTCAAAGACAGCTCCAAAGGACTCATGGTGGAAAGAGCTAGCTACATCCAGAGAAAGAACTGTGGAGTCTGAATGCAGACTGAGGCAAATTATTTGCTCTCTTTTTTTTCCTCTTCTTTTTTGGTTTTGTTTCTTCTTTCTCATGATTCATTCCATTGGTCATAATTCTTCTTTGCAACTTGACTATTGTGTAAATAAGTTTAATGCGAAGGTTTATGTAGACTCTATATTGGACTGCATGCTGTTTGGGGGGAAGGGAGAGGGGAGGGAAGGGAAGAAAATTTGAAACTCTAGAACATGTAGAACTAAGTATTGTAAACTAAAAATAAAAAATCTGATTAAAAAAAAAGAAAATATGCATTTTGCCTGTGTGTCCAGACTATAGGGACACCCCGTAGAGAGTGTGTATATGTAAAGCACTTTGCAAACTTTAAAGCATGTTGTAAATGTTAGCTATGTTGATGAAGAGAATGATGTCCTTCCTCTTATCCCCTATTTTCTACCTCAGAATCCCTTTCTTCTCTTATTTTTATCATTATTTTATATTATTATATAATATATATAATTTATATATATGTTATGTATTTATATTATAATTATATATTATTATTTTATCCCTCAGTCTCTTCACATTTGCTCTAGTATTGCAGGAAGAAGGTGACCCTTCTCCTTGCCAATCCAACTCGTATTCTTGTATTCTTGATTCTATTCCCTCCAGTCTCCCAAGAGAAGCCTGCCCCTTTGGAGATACAGAAGTGACTGAGCTCTCCTTTCCCACCAACTCCTTCTCCAATGCCCATAGCATAAACACAACCCAGTCACTGCCATCCTCAAAAATTTGTACTTGACTCTATCAGCTTCATCCCCTCAAGCTATCCGCATATCTCTTCTCTTGTCCAAAGCCTAAGGCCTAGAAAAAAGCCATCTATACTCCCTGCTTACATTTCTTCACATCCTACTCATTTCTCAATCCCTTGCGATTTTTGCTTCCAACTCTACCTCTTGACTGGAAGCGCTCTATCCAAGGTCAATGATCACTCTCGATTGCTAAATTAAGATGATCACTCTCAAAGTTCAATGTCATTTTCTTAGTCCCCATCCTTCTTGACCCCTCTGAAATTCTTGACGTTGCTGACCAGCCCCTCCTCCTGGGTATTCTCTCTTCCCTTGGCTTTTGTGATCTTTTTTCCCTGGTCCTCTGCTGCTCTCTCTCGGTCTCCTTTCTTGAATCATCATCTGTTTCCCACCTTACTAACTTGTTAAATTTCCCCCAACATTCTGCCCTAGGCTCCTTTGTCATCTCCTCTGTTCCCATGGTTTTAATTATCATCTCTGTGCAGTTGACTCACAAGTATTTCTATCTAACCCTAATCTCTATCTTGAATTCCAGTCTCAAATCACCAATTGCTGCTGCACATCTCCAAAATAATATTCCTGAAGTACAATTCTGATGATATCCGTGGCTCCGTTCAACCTTTGGTGACTCCTTACGTGGGGGGAGGGGGAGAAAAGGGAATAAGCAACTGTTATATGCCAGGAACTCTGCCAAGCACTTTTTTTTTTATAAATATTACTTCATTTGATCCCAACAACAACTCTGTGGGGTAGGTGCAGTTATTATCCCCATTTTACAATCAGAGAAACTGAGGCAAACAGAAGGAAGAGAGAGTGAGAGAGCTTTGCCTGGGATCACACGGTTATCTGAGTGTAGAAGCTAGATAAGACACACATTCGTAACTTGGCCAGTTAAATCTCCTTACAATCTGTTGACTGCACATCCCAATACTCTATACTACTCTACCCCAAACTGTGCTACCTAATAGTCCATGAACTGGCACTCCCTCCTCTCCCTCAACTCTCCAGCTTCATTTTCATCTCCCATCATGCACCACCTCTGCCAGAAGCCTTTGCTGACCTCCATGGCTAATAATACTCTCTCTTCCCTCAAATTATCATGTATATATGTGTCTGTTGACATGTACCAGGTTATGTAGAAGTTGTTCACACAGACACAGACACACACACACACACACACACACACATGCTCGCTCTCTCTTTCACTTTCTCTCTCTCTCTCTTTTTTTCTCTCTCTCTCTCTGTCTCTCTCTCTCTCTCTCTCTCTCTCTCTCTCTCTCTCTCTCTCTCTCTCTCTCTCTCTCTCCTTTCTCTCCATTAGCATGTGAGTTCATAAAGGGCAGGCACTGGGTTTGTTTTTTTCCTTCTTCCCTTTCTTCGTATCCACAGAGATTGGCACAGTGTCTGGCTCATAGTGAACCCTTAACAAATGCTAGCTGACTTCTTATACTCTCACAGTGGAATTTAAGTTCCTTGAGAGCAGGAATTGTTTTTCTCTCTTTAGATTCCTGGTGCCTCACAGAATGATTCCTTTTGTTTCCTTTTTTTTTTTTTTTTTTGGAGTGGTGAAGGGGGAGGAGAATAAGCATTGATTAAGGGCCTACTATGCGCCAAGCACTATGCAAAGGACTTTACAAATTTTATCTCATTTGATCCTCACAACAAACCTAGGGGGTAGGTGCTATTATTATCTCTAATTTTACAGCTGAGGAAACTGAGGCAGACAGCTAAAGTGACTTGCCCAGGATCACACGGTCAGTGTCTGAGGCTGGATTTGAACTCAGGGCCTGACTTGAGTCTGGGCCTGCTCACAGTGTGCTATACACTGCTCAGAGGACAGGAAAAAGAGAGGTAGAGGATAAACTGTGATTTCATTAATGGGAGGAAATCTCAGTGAAAAACCCCCCCATTACCAACTCAGATTAGCAAGCGCTCTGCACCTTAGAGAATTAGAGCTGGCTAGGGTACCAAGAGGCCTCAAGTGACTCCCCCAGGGTTAAACAGCCAGCAGACTTCCTGACTTTGAGGCAGGCCCTCGTCTTTTGCCTTGCATGGTGGCAAGACAGCTTGTTTTTTGGACCTGACCTGTGGTTTCATCAGTATAGGGGACCCCAATACAGATCGGCGACTGCTCTGCCCAAAATAGGTGCTCATGGAAGCCTAAATTCAATCGGGATCCCATTCCTTTTCTCGGCTGCCATATCAGCACTGTTGACTCATACTGGGCAATTCACTCAACGTCTTTATTATATAAACTGTCTTCTCCAACTAGGGCTTGGGTTTCCTCACCCAGGGAACAGGTAAAACTAAACAGTGCTTATCCTCTTAAGGGCAGGGCTGGTTGAATTTTAAAAGGCATGGCTGGCTTGTTGGTGCTGGCCATGCTTTTCTAATTCTGTTTGTTTTGACTGGTCACCAAAGGAATCTGCCTTCTCTGAAAAGGCCAGTAAGAGGAAGGAGCCCAGAAGCTTGCTAATGAGCTCCAGCGAAAGGCCTGCCCAGGACTTGGCACAGATAATAACTGAAACAATTCCTTTTTTTTTTTTCCACAAGGTCACAGATTTGCTGCCTCAGTGTAAACCTGATCTGGACCCTCACATTTTCTCAATCAGGAAACTGAGGCCCAGAGAGGCTAAAGATTTGCCTAAGGTCACAAAGGTAGAAACTAAGCTAGGATTGGAACTCAAGTCCTCTGATTCTGAATCTTGTGCTCTTTTTCTCACTGCATCTGTTTTGTTGTGGTTTGGTTGTTTTTCAGTTGTGTTTGACTCTTCATGACCCGTCTTGGGGTTTTCTTGGCAAAGACACTGGAGTGGTTTGACATTTCCTTCTCCAGCTCATTTTACAGACAAGGAAACTGAGGCAGAGTTAAGTGACTTGCTCAGAGTCACACAGCCAGTATAGTAAGTGTCTGAGGCCAGATCTGAACTCAGATTTTCCTGACTCCAGGCCCAGAGCTCTATTCACTAAACCACATAGTTGCCCTTTGGACATTCATGCGTACTTATGTACATTTACAAACAGCGAGGCAACCACATTAGATGGAGCTCAACAGCAAGAAGAACCAACAATCTGACAGGAAAGGTTGGAAGGGGCAGGTTATGAAGGGCTTTAAGTCAAAGGGTGGGTTTTATGTCTGATTCCGAAGGTAAGAGGGAGCCAGGGGAGTTTATTGAATAGGAAAAAGGGAGGGACCTGCGGCTGCAAGAAAAACATTTTGACAGTGGAGTGGTCTCAGAGGGGGTGAGCTCTCCATCACAGGGGGTATTCCAGCAGAGCCTGAATAAGACTTATTGAGTATGCTGTTGAAGGAGAGTGGAGTGCAGAAAGAGGGAAAAAGGTTATGGGGTAGGTATGTGTGTTTGAACCAGGACCTCCGAGATCCCTATGACACTATATAGAATGTCTGTATGACATAGACCCCAAGACCCTAATCTCTGCAGTGGCAAGACTGGTCCTACAACAGGAATATAGTCATTTGGTTTAGAGTTTAGAAAATAAATATGGCTATTTATTATATGGATACATAAGTTGTCCCTGTGCTTCCTAAAATGTGGCAACCACTCAGTTTAAATGAAAATGGCCATAGCTGTAGCCTAAGCTGGGGAACAAACATTCAATGCACACACTCATTAAAGCCAGGTGGCGCAGTGGATAGGGCTCTGGGGCTGTTGTCAGGAAGCCCTGAGTTCAAGTTCAGCCTCAGACACTCGCTAGCTTTGTGACCCTAGACAAGCCATTTAACTTCTGTTTGCCTCGGTTTCCTTATCTATAAAATGGCAGTAATAAATAGCACCTACCTTGAGACAACTGTAAAGGGCTTAGCGGTCTGCCTGGAACAGAGTGCTAGATAAATATTAGCTGTTATAATTATCGTTATTATAATTCGATCCTGTACCCCTGAGGATACTAACAATCCTGACAAGGTAACTTGTTCAGAGACTCCTAGAACGTGAGGGCTAAGGAGACCCCTGCAGAGCATCAGGTCCAACCTCTCTCCCTCTTCCTCCTGCTCACCTTTTAAGGGGTTCATTGAGACCCAGAGAGGGAGGAGGGCCTTATAAAGGGAATAGGTAGCAGAGTCAGAACTAGAACCCAGGTCTCCTGACTTCTAGGTCTGAGCTCTGTTCTGTTCAGTTTTAATTAATGCCTCCTGGCATTCCAAAAACACTTTTTATCTCACAATAACCCTTGAAAATATACCTGCACTATTTGAAATTTCTGGGTCTTCACCCACTGTGTGATTAGTGAGCTCCCATGACCCATCCTCGATAAGCAGGGCTGCTTATCACACCACAGTATAAAGGGCCACATTGTAAATGTCCAGCAAACATTCATGCCACGGGCACAATTTAGCAAAAGAATCTGCATGCACATCTCCTTACTGATGTAACAACTGACCCATTTGTACTCTACGGCTGGTGAGCTTTGGGGTGAGCAAGCCCAGGATTTCAAGAACACAGGCAGCAGCAAGATGTGAAGAGTGCTGAACTTCTCAGAGTCAGGAGATCTAGGTCCGAATTCTGGCTCTTCCATTTCCATGCCACATAACCTCAGGCAGGTCACTTTCTCTCTTAGAACCTTAGCCTCAACTTCATCTGTATAATGGGGATGGATAATACTTCTGCTCCCACTTCTTAGAACTATGAAGGGAAGCGGTTTATAAACCATAACGTGCTATATATAAACGAATTATAGGATTTGATACTGGAAGGAGTCAAAAGGGCCATCTAGTTGAACCTACTTATAAATGAGAGCCCTGTGACCTGTGAAGCTAAGAGATGTGCCACACAGCAGAGTCAGGATTCAAACCCAGGTCCTTAGAATGCAAATTCAAGGCTTCCTACTCCACTATAATCAGGGACCCAACAGAAGCCAACAAGGAGATGAAAGTAAGTCCCAAGCTCTTTCCCACAAAATTAGGACATGTAGTACAGACACCTGAGCTTTCCACAGCAATATGAAACACCTTAGAAATCCAGCTACAAGCTCATCTTCTCCCAGAAGGCTTCCTTGACCACCACTGGCACAAATCCTCCTTCAGCTACCATCTTTCATTTGTATTATACACTGTATTTATTGTCTGTTTCTTGTGTGGGCTTCCTGTGCCCCACTGGATTATAAATCCCCTGAGGGCAGGACTGGGGTCTGCTCTCCCTCCCATCTCACAGTAAGCTCTACAATGAGCTCCCAAGTACAAGAGGGTTCAGGGTCTGATCCCTCTCCTCTTTCTCTGTATCATGAGTTCTCAGGAGACATGTCTAGGGTTTGTTCCCTCCCATCTTCCCAGCTCCCAGGTGAGCTCCGAGGGGACAGGTCCCTTTTGTTCTGTTCCTTTTGTCTCCCCAGATTTTGACAACACTGAAGATTGGGCCCCATCTGCTTCTTCACACTCTTCCCCAGAGCAAAGCTGAGAACAGAGCTAGGAGTACATGGAAGCTTAGGGAAGACAAACTGAACAAATAAATGATACTTATCTTTTTCCCCCTGTATTTTCCCCAATAGGCAATTGGTAAATCAAGAGGAAATCATCATCTTATAATAGTGGAAAGGGAGGCGAATTTGTGATAGAGAGTGCCTGGGTTTGAATCTCAGCTGTCTCTTGGCTGTCTCACCTTGACTAAGTCATTTAACCTCTCTGGGCCTCAGTTTCCTCGTCCAAAAAAATGACAGTGTTGCATTAGATTATCTCTAAGGCCTCTTCCAGTCCTAAATCTATGATTCTATGAACTTGTATAAATATAAATCATAAGATCATAGGTTTAGAGCTGAATGTGTCCTCAAAGGTCAATTAGCTTGATTCTTTTATTTTAAAAAAGAGAAAACTGAGTTTCAAAGAGAAGACATGACTTGTCCAAGGTCACATACATAAGTGGCACAACTGGGAATCAAATCCAGTTTTCTGACCTCAGGGAGCTTATATTCTAGCGGAGGAAGACAATGCACAAAAGAGGAGAGATGGGGGAATGAAGTCCACAGAGATGGTTGGAAATTCTAGGACACGAAGACCCTGATCTGGAGGAAAGTTCTAGGATGAGATAGCAACAGATGCATAGTTTTTTGAGGAGAGTTGCTCCTACAACACTCTGCCCCTTGGTGGTAAGACCTTAAAATGTTTCTAGAAGACTTTCTACCACTTGAGAATTTTAGGGCTGTTACTGGTCAACTCTGACTCATATTTAAGAAGCCTGATACAGGCAGCTTTAAAGGAAGAAGAGAAAAACTAAACCAGAAACATAGAAAAAACAAAATCGAATGGCCTTTTCCTGTCCTTGACCTTCTAGACTTCTCTGCAGCTGTTGACACCATACACACTCTTCTCCTTAGGTTTTCCCAACATGGCTCTCTCCAGGTTCTCCTCATATATGTCTGACCATTTCTTCTCTTTGCTGGATCTTCATTCAGGTCAAGATCTCTAACCCTAGGTGTTCCCCAGGGCTCTGTCCTGGGCCTTTTCTCCTCCTATACTTTGTCATTTGGTGATCTCATCAGCTCCTGCAGACTCAATCATCATCTCTGTGCATAAGATTCTCAGATCTATTTATCCAGCTTTAATCTCTCTCTTGATCTCCAGGTTCACATCTCCTTGCCTTTTGTTCAGTGGTTTTTCAGTCATGTCTGACTCTTCCCTATCTCAGGTTTTCTTGGCAAAGATACTGGAGTGGTTTGCCATTTCCTTCTCTAGCTTATTTGACAGATGAGGAAACTGAGGCAAACAGGGTTAAGTGACTTACATATCTCTTAGATATCTTGAAACGGATGTCCTTTGGATATCAAAAACTCAACATGTACAAAACTGAACTCCTGTTTCCCCCAAACCCCCCCTTCTTCTCACCCTCCCTATTACTGTAGAAGATACCACCATCCTCCCTGTCACACAAGCTCTCTTAACCTGCGTGTCATCCCCAACTTCTCACACCCTCTCTGACCCCCAAATCCAATTAGCTGTCAGGTCCGGACAATTCTATCTTCAGAACGTCTCTAGTTTACACTCTTTTCTCTCCTCTGACACTGCCCATCACCTCAGTTCGCACTCTATTTCCTCCCACTTAAGACTATGATAATGGCCTGCTGGTTGGTCTCCCTGTCTCAAGTCTCTCCCCATTCCAGTCCACACCCCACTTAGCAGTCAAAATAATCTTCCCACAGGGCAGGTTTGACCATGTCATTCCCCTAGTCAATAGATTCCAGTGTGTCCATATTATCTTCAAGTCCAGATATAAAATCCTCTGTTTGGTGTTTAAAGTCATTCAGTCTTCTTACACCTTAGTCACCTGCACAAATTCTAAGATCCAGTCATACCAGCCTCCTTGCTGTTCCTCTCACAAGATACTCTGTCTTCAGACTCTGCCATTTCTGGAATACTCTCCTTTCTCATCCCCACCTCTTGGTCTCCCTGCTTCCTTCAAATCCCAGCTAAAATCTCAGCTTCTGCAAGGAGCCTTTCCTGATCCCCCTAAGTGCCTTCCCCAGTGATTATCTCCAATTTGTCCTGTCTCTATCTTATTTGTCCATAGTTTTATTTGCATATGACTTCCCCTACTAGACTGTGAGCTCCTTAAAAACAGGAACTGGGTTTTGGAATTGCTTTATTTTGTTTCACCCTTCTTGGTATCCTCAGGACTTAACACAGTGCATGCAAATAGTGTGCACTTAATAAATGCTTATCAAACTAAGGAAAAAAATGTAACAGTTCCCTGAAGGAGCAACTTAATCTGGAAATCTCAGGAAGGACTGAGTCCCAGATCTAAATGGCCAGGTCCATGTGGTGGGTGATGCTGAGTCTTTGCCGTTCAAAGGAGGTCTCTCAATGTAAAAAAAAAAAAATTGACCACAAACAGGAGCAGCATCTACAGCAAAAATCATGACAGTCATCATGCAGTCATCAATCCTTTTCAAAGGTCAAGGACAACTGCCCTGTACCAATCAGTGAGTTACTTAACAAACATACCACCAACCAACCACTTAGTGTTCCCTGGCCTACCAGGTGGAACCTCCCTTTTCCTAGAGGTTTAGAATACAAAATCTTTGTTCCGTGAGAGGCTTCTGAAAAGCGATCACCCTCCCCCCTTCTTCTGGTAAGATACCTCTCCCTTGATGCCATCGAGCCACTCTTCACACCCTCCCTAGGTAATAATCATACAATAACCACTGAGTACCATATGGGCAGCAATGTGGAGCCCATTGGTTTTACATTATTGTAATCAGAAGGCCTGCCTTTTGTTTGTACTATATATTCCAGTAAGCACTCTTTACTCCTGCTTCTAGGAGCTGATTTAATATCCACTGCTGATGGTGCCCACTGCCCACTGGCCTCAGTCAGTGCCCCAGGGCCATGTCTCTGCTTACTGCTAGCTCTGTCACCTGCTACTCCCTGAGGCCTGAGCTCTTTAGTCCTATCTGGGACAGTGTTGTTATGGGCCTCAGCACTACTGCCCTGCACCTGCTGGATTGGCCCTGCTGACTCTACCCCACTATGGCAACCCCACCCCATGAAAAAGGTTGCTTTAGGCCTCCTTTGCTACCACCCTCCCATATTTAGCAGGGGCTCAGGAACCATTACTGCTGGCACCTAACTATCCTCCTATACTGGAGGGAAACACACAGCACAACACAGCACAAAAAGCAAAAGTCAGAGCCTCCTCCAGGCCAGTACATGAGCTCTATCTCCCATGTGGAAACTACAGTCATTTATGTTGGGGTTAGGGAAATGCACCTGGGACCTGAGTTCTCTGCTGTTCAAGGACCCTTCATTGAAAGTTCCAGAAAGAGAATTAGAATTTGAACTTCACAGTTCACAGTTCAGTGATGAGAATACAAACTTCAACTGATGAAGCACCCCTGGCCTGTCTGCAGCTAACTAAATGGGGTACAAATGGCACATCTGTCCATATCACCATAAATGTCTCTGGGCTCCTGGAGAAAATTTAGCATTGTCCTGTCAAATGCCTTCCCCATGGCTTGCACCAAAGAATCACAACCAAATCCTTCTGGCTAAATTACGGCTGGTCTCCCAAATTCCTAATTAAAAAACATGAACAATGAACAAAACTCCAACAGTCTTGTGAGCATAGTTGTCACACATTGCTAAAATTCTAGGGACTTGCCTTGGTTTATATTTTTTCACTTTTGGGATCCTCCATGCTACCCTATCTTTCACTGGCTGGTTATGCCCATACACTAGGATGGCTGGTTCAGTTGCACTGTCATTTCCAAAAAGCCATTTGAAATCAGTTTACACAAATCTAACTCCCTTCAAGCTGGTAAAGTCTTTCTTACAGGTGGCCTTTCCTAAGGCAACTGGGTGAGGATGACCATTAGGCATACAAAGGCATCCAATTTTAGTTAGCAAGGGCAGAGCACGACTAGTTCTCCTAAGTTTGTCTTTTTCTAAAGGGGAGAACATTTCTTTCTCTTTCCCAAAATACTCACTCACTCCAGGCTGCTTGGAAGGTAATCTGAGTTCTGAAGAGACAGTAGAACCTGAAATGTCCTTAAAACTGTACCTTAAAGATAACTGTGCTAGGTTAATAAATGCCATTCTCTTGGCCAAAGTGAAGAAATGTTGGCTAAATGATAGTTGTCAGGAGACTTGGAACTAGTTGAAGGATCAGACCCAAAGAGAATCATTAATGACTCGATGACAACTTGGAGGCAGGGCACTGGTGGAGTGCCTGTCCTTGGCCCAATGTTGTCCAACATTCTTATCAGTAATTTGAGTAAAAGCATAGGTGCCATACTTAGCAAGTTTATAGATGGTATGATGTTGGGTCCCAGGTACATTTCCCTAACCCAGTGGGAGATAGAGCACATGCACTGGCCTGGAGAAGACGCTTTTTGTGTTGTGTTGTATTGTGCCTTTCCCCCCAGTATAGGAGGGCAGAGGCAGTTACTCGCTAAACTAGCACAAGTATTATCTTCAAGGCACAGCTCTCAAGGACACAGAGAATATACACATTGTTCTTTTCTAATTGAACAGTCACAGACAGTTTATTCTCTAATTTCCCAGGAGTGTGTGTATCTCACAGTAAGGAACCACATTTCTAATAAAAGCACCACCAGAAGCAGGAAGGCCAGTCCATCTCACCTTCCTCTGCACTGTCCGTCGACCACTTCAACCAACTCTTTATGTTCCAATCTAGCAAGACTATGCCAATTGCTCTAGGCTGGGCTTGACTCTGGCCAGACCGCTCACAGTTTAGGTACATAATACTAGAACAAAATGAGACGCTCATAGATCATTCAGTCGTAAACAAAAAGAGATTTACTTAGCCATGGCTGGAGTATAGGCACTGAAGACACCTTCAGTGGATTCAGCTAAAGCTTCCTTGCTTGCATTATCCATATAGGCCAACCTCCAAGACACCCCCCCCCCACCTCAAATCCTCATAGCTGCTTTACATTTAGGCAATGAAGTGACATCTACAGTATGAGCCCTTAGACCCCTAAGCCAACCAAGTTTCCAAGAACGTCCCAATACATTTTAAAGACAAACTAGGCTGACCTGCATGGGCAGAAGGGTTACAATATTGCTCCTACCAAACTGCTAATAAATTTTATCTTATTAGACCTGACCCATTCTTCTAGCCCATCAATATCTTTTAGGATCTAGAGATTGGCTATTCCTCCAAACATCATGCAATCTAGAAATTTTATATGTATGCCATCTATGCTTTTACCCAAGTCACTGATAAGAATGTTAAACAACATAGGGTGATGGACAGGTGCTCCACCAGTGTCCTCCCTTTAAGTTGACAGTGAGTCATTAATGGTTCTCTTTGGGTCTGATCTTCAACTGCTTCCAAGTCTTCTAAGGGAACTATCATTTAGCAGACATTTCTCCACTCTGGCCAAAAGAATGGCATGAAAGACTTTGTCAAAGGCTTCCTAAAACACAGGTGAATAATTTCTACTACATTTGCCTGATCTACTCATCCAGTAGCCCTGCCCAAAAAAAAATGGGGGGGGGGGAATGAAGCCATATTAGCCCTTAATGATGATTGATTCCCTTTCTAAATGCACGCAAACTCTCTTTAATGATATGTTATAGAATTGTGCCAGAAATTAAAGTCAAGCTCACTGGTTGACTTTTTACTGTTTTGAAAATTTGGACTTTGTTCATGTCTTCAACAGCTCTTCCATTCTTCGTGACCTTTCCAAAATCACCAACAGCCCCTCAGCAACCACCTTTGACAATTTGTTTGTTCACTTTTTTTGCAGTAAGCTGTAGTTGATGTGTTTGACAACTAAATTTCTGAGAGCTTTCCCACAATTTCCTTACTCCTCTTGAGTTTCAACTGTCAGGCATTTTTTTTCTATTCAACTGAGGAGTTCTGCCTTCTCTGACATATACCATTCAACCATGCCTCCACCCCAAGCAGCATTATTTTGTCTGTGATCTTCCTCTTGCCCTCAATAGACCTCTCATCATTCATAGACATTTTCTTAACCAGCTGTTTGCTTCCAAAACCTTAATCACTCTTCTAAAGTTCCTGCTTTCAACTGGCAAGAAACATTAAAATATCACTTGGGTCCTTAAGCTCTTGAATTTGTTGCTCAGAATTGCATCATACTTAGCAATAATTTCTATGGTCTTTTGTGTTATTGTTTGGTCTCAAATACATCACCAAAAGTGTGTGATGTTTGTCCGATTTGTTAAGTCTTGGGAGACTCTCTGTCACAGCCTAGATCTATATGGCCTGGGAAGACAGATCTCCCCAATATTAGCATCAGGTTGACAAACAGCTGCATCAGTATGCTTAGCAGGAAGCCAGTTACCAACCGTCACTACTCATCTTTTACCGTCTCCTAATGCTATTATAGGAATGGTCGTGGTAAAAGAATAGGATCATGATCTTGATATAGAGAGATGAAAGGTACCTCACAGGGCAGATAATCCAATCCCCTTTTTAAAATATGAAGAAACTGAAGCCTCGAAGAATGAAGTTCTTTTTCCATGGACATGGAGTATTTAAAGCCGGGATTGAAAGCCAGGTCTTCTGGCTGTAAACCCAAGACACTTTCCGCTACCCAAGCGATGCCCTAGCTGGAGCACAAGAAGTTGTTGCCTCCTAAGATGTGACCAAGGGCACAAGTAGCAGGTTAGCCTTGGGAAGGAAGAAGGCCATCCCTTCCTCAGAGACTGGAGGAGAGGAAGAGAGGGTAGGTGATGTTGTAGAAAGAATTTGAAGTGTAGGGCAAAGAAGAGAAGGGAGTTCATATTGGATGGTCTTTGTTTTCTCAGTAAAGCAGATGTTTGCTGTGAAAGACAGGGATGGGGCAAACACTGGGGATTTGAAGAGAATGTGTGGAATGATCCCTACAGGAAGCCTTTTAGAGAATCAGTCAAGGAAACAAACATTTCCATGCAGGAGTGAGAGCCCAACTGAGATTTCATACCATGAATCTGTGGTAGACTAGCCAACATGGTGGCATGACTTTCCCCAATAATATTTAGCAGCTGAGGAATCTGAAAAAAAGAAAATGGATGTTGGGGATGATCCACGGTTGAGTCAGACCAGGAGAAATATCAGTTCATCAGAATATACTGCTGGCTGAAAGAGGAAAACATGGCCAGGCTGAGGAAGGTGAGAGGGAAACAGGGTGACTGGCAATAGTGCCCCGGACAACTATTGGTGAAGGCAGCTGCAGTGATGAGACAGACAACCCATTGTATTTGCTAGTAGGTTTTATGGTCCTTACTCTCACGATGATTTGTGGGGAGGGAAAGCATAGAAGCAATGGATTTTCTTCAAATTTGTTAAGATGAGCCTGGAGTCAGAAAGACTTGAGTTCAAATCAAGCCTCAGACACTTACTAGAGGTATGACCCTGAACAAATCACTTAATCTGTGCCTCAATCAATCAATAAACACTTTATTAAGCACTACTACATGTAAACCACAGTGTTAAGTACTGGGTAAAAGAAAGTCTAAGTAAAAGACAATCCCTGCCTTTAAGGAGCTTACAATCTAATGGGGGATGCAAACAAATACATACAAAGCAAGCTATATACAGGGTAAATAGGAAATAATTAACACAGAGAAGGCACTGGAATTAAAAGGAGCTGGGGAAGACTTCCTATAGAAGGCGGGGTTTTAGCTGGGACTTAAAGGAAGCCAGAGAAGCCAGTAGTCAGACAGGAGGAGAAACAATGTTCCAGGAATGAAGGCAGCCAGAGAGAATGTCTGGAGCAGAGAGATGGAATGTCTGACAGCCAGGAGACCAATGTCACCGGATCGAAGAATACGTCTTGGGGAGTAAGGTATAAAAAAACTGGGAAGCTAGGAGAAGGCTAAGTTATAAAGGGCTCTGAATGCCCAATAGAACATTTTTTATTGGTCCTCAAGGCAACAGGAAGCCACTGGAGTTCATTGACGGGGAGTGGAGGTGGAGTGTGACATGATCAAACCTTGTTTTAGGAAAATCGTGCCAGTGGCTGAATGAAGGGTGGGTTGGAATGGGGAGAGGAGTGAGACAGGCTGACCCACCATCAGGCTATCGCAATGATCAGGGTGTGAGGTGATGAGGGCCTGTGTTAGAGTGGTCGCAATGTCAGAGGAGAGAAGGGAGTGTATTTGAGAAATGTTACAAAGGTGAAATTAGCTGGCCTTGGTAACAGCTTGGATATGGGGGGAAGGGATGGGGTGAGAGATAGTGAGGAATCCAGGATGAGTCCTTAGTTGTGAGCCTGAGGAACTGAGAGAATGTTATGGTCATCGAGAGTAAAATAGTGTATAGGAGTTCCCTTTTCTTCTTTGTTTTTTACCTTATTCTATTATTTCAAAGTAGAATTGAGCCTCCCTGATAAGTGGGAAAATGGAGAAGCATTCCTACAATACTTTTGACTTCTCCTCCAGCAGAGAGACCAACCTGCCCTTGGATACAAAATAGTTCCTTGGCAGAAACACAAATGGATCATACTTTCTACAGGTCACTGCAAATCCCTTTGCCTTCCATAATTGCTGGAAGTGAGATTCTCTCAGCTCTGGATCTTCCTTATTCCCTTCCCACTGGAACATTGGACTCTGCCCATGAGATGTTGGGCTCTAAAAGGCAACCTTTGGTCTTATCTCACCCAGAAGCAGACTTCCCTGTCACTTCTTGCCCATTTCCACACCATGCTCTTCCATAATACCTCCATCCATTTCTAGTTCCCCTTTATGTGTTGTCCTCCCCATTAGACTGTAAGCTACCTGAGGAGAGTAACCAACCATCTGGCTTGCTTGTATTTGTATACCCATTGCTCAATACAGTATCCGACACATATGTTCTTAATAAATACTTTTATCATTCATTCATTTTTGATGGTCAACATGAGAGCTGACCATGAGAGATAACTGCTATAGTAAGGTCAGATTTTAAAGCAGAGAAAAATGACAGAGAAATTCTTCCTCTAAGTAGTGCAGAAGTATATTGTATCAAGGCCCAAATCACACTACTACGACCCACCTCCAAAACACAAAAACAAAAACAAAGTCACTTGACAAACTCACCCCCTCCAGGAACCAGATAAACCTCAGCAGATAACCTCCCTTATTCCTCTAGATAAATCCATGTAGGTGTGATCATTTCAATTTAAATGGGGATCTTCCTACTCAAAAACAAAAGCTCTCTAATTTTGTGTGTTCTTTCAATTTCTTAACTGACAAGTCCTCATCTTTCCCTTCACAAACCTCTACTCCCTCAAATTCCAGTTTGTCTTAAAGACACCACCACCACCACCACATATCCATGTATAGCCTTGTTTTCCCACAGGGCCCTCTCAATAATCCCTGGTAGATCAGTTGAAGTTGGATAAACAGCATAATACAGTGGAAAGGACTTAGATCGGTGAGTCTAAAGACCTGATTACTAGTTCCGGCTCTGCCATTAACATGTGACATGTCTTTAGGCAAGTCATTTAACTTCCCAAGGCTTCAGTTACCTCCTCTGTGAAATAAAGGGGTTGAAGTGGATTGTTTGCCAACTTTAAATCCTATGATCCAAAGTCTAACAATACCCTTCTTTCTCTCCCACAATCCCACCTAACATATAACTGTTGTGTATACACAGGACTCTGTTCTGAGATATGCTAAAAGGGAATGAAAGATAGATAAGACTGAGTGGCTGCCCTCCTGGAGTTCATAGCCTAGGAAAGATTCCCTTACCCCATCTAACCATCATTTTCTCATAAATCCCAATATAGGCAATTTATTTTGACCAACTGTCCCCATTGTGCATAGTCCTAACTTCAGCTTCCACTTCTATCACATAGGACCCAGCCAGCAATGTCCTCCCTGCTTCTTCCCACCCGCCTTTCAAACTCTGTATTTCTAACTCACCTCCCCCAGGAAGGCTCTCCTGGTTTAACCTCTATCTCAGTCTGGTAACTGTAAATCATAGTCTCCCACCTAGCATATACCTATATATACATATAAGTAAAGAGACAGATAAATACATGCGAGTCAACGTATAGTAATATACAGAACTGGGTGAGTTACACAGCCATATACAAATACATAAATATAGGTGCGAGTATATACCTATACGTATGTAAACATAACTACAAGTGAATATATATGTATATAAAGCTACAGCTATATGTTATACATATATACATATGCAGCCATTCGAGCATTAGAGCTCCAAGGTCTTGAACTTTGAAATTCTCTCTGACCACAACCTCCTATTCGTTGACCACCCCTCATCATAGGACCATAGATCCAGAGCTGGAAGAAAACTAGTCTAACACCCTCATTTTACAAATGAGGAAACTAAGGTCAAGAGACCTGAACTGAGGTCACACTGACAGTAAATGACAAAGCTAGGATTTGAACCTAGTTTCTATGACTCCAAATCCAATATTCATTCCAAATCCAACACGACCTCTTTCACTCCCTCACAGTAAACATACTGTTTGCCTCTATAATGCACTGGGCTTGGAATCAGGAAGACTTATTAAATTCAAATCTGGCCTCAGACACTTACTAGATGTGTGACCCTGGGCAAGTCACTTAACCCTGTTTGCCTCAGTTTCCTCATCTGTAAAATGAGCTAGAGAAGGATATGACAAACCACTCCAGCATCTTTGCCAAGAAAAACCCCAAATGGGTTTTTTGACTGAAATGACTGAAAGAAACTGAAGTATATTGTGTGTGTGTACATACACACATATATATTGTTATATGTAAAATAGTTATTTTCTATCAAAGTCCTTGCCCAAAGTCAGATAGTTTGGTATGTATCAAAGGCCAATCTGACCTCAAGCCTCTGACTCCAGAGCCCAGGCTCTTTTTGTCTATCTCAGTGTATCCTGTAAGCATCTGTACTTCTATGTACATGCACGCTCGTACGTCTCTGTATGCCCATGTATGCATGTGTATGTATGTATTGATGCCTACCACAGCAATCATGAGAGCCTGATTTTCCTAAGGTTCATCTAGGAAACAAACAAGGCCCAGCAGGTCTGACCCAGGACTACAGTCCAACTGGTCTGTGGTCCAAATGTGAAGTGGCTCCCCACCAGGCTACGTCACTTTCAGGGCAACAGATTAGTCACAGCACATCTCAAAGCTTACCTCTCCAGCAATAGAGAGAGTGCAAACTGGGCTTGTGGGAAATGTATCTACAGCGACGATATCACAGATCATGAAGTACCAAAGAATACATGTACAGACAGATGTTCTCTCTCTCTCTCTCTCTCTCTCTCTCACACACGCATACACACACACACACACACACACACACACACACGGGCATGCCAAGACATAGAAGTACACATATTCATAAAAGTACAGACTTCAACAGCATACACTGAGTTCCAGCAGAAAAGAACCCAGCTCTGGAGTCAGAGGTCTTGAGATCAGATTACCACTTTGATGTGGACCACCTATGTCACCTACAATAAGTCTTTTGACCTGCTAGGGCCACAGTTTTCTCATTTATAAAATGAAGGGGCTAGACTAGGTGGCTTCTGAAATCCCTTCCAACAATAAATCTATGATCCTATATATAGAGATTCTATAGATATATGCTTTGTGTTTGTTTGTTGGCATATTTCCAGTATATTTTATATCATACATGTTCCGGCTCTCACTAGTACACTGGACACTTCCCTAATGGCAGCGAGATGACTCAGTGGACAGAGTGCAGGGACTGGAGATAGAAAGATCTAAGTTCAAAACCAGCCTGTATGACCCTGGGCAAGTCACTTAACCTCTGTCTGTCCCAGTCATCTGCAAAATGAGGCCACCTACCAGGGTTGTTGTAAGAATCAAATTAAATAATATTTGTAAAGCACTTTGCAAACCTTAAAGCACTATATAAATGCTAATGCCAGTTACCATCACCATCATTGTTATTATTATTATTATGGCAGAACATTGACTCTGCCTCAGACCAGGAACTCTCTAAGGTAGGAAACTACAGGGCGTTCCTAAAGTCTGGACACATAGGCAATTGATGGCAATGTGGAGTTACTGCATCGAGTTCACGTGAATCTTGCAAAGCGCATCAACCTGTGCACCACAAATGATTGAAATTATACTGAAGATGTTATTCGTTAATATTCCAATTAAATAAAAATTTCATTCATTTCATTTCTTGAAAATATGCATTTTTGCCTATGTGTCCAGACTTTAGGAACACCCTCTATTATATCCCCTTCTGTATTCTCCTAGAACTTAATGAAAGAAAATCTTTAAAAATCAACCTAGCCTAGGTTGAGACTCTATCCACAGAGAGCTCAATCCAGGAAGTTTTCCATCTAACTACTCTATTTAAAAGGGATCCAGCATTACCCAGAAAGACAAACATATTGGATATCCCAAAGGCTTTGTCTGAATATCTCTCCCTTTTCACATGTGTGTCTAGGAGATGTGTGTGAGTACGAGTAGGGAAAGGAGGGACTGAATAGGGAAGGAAAGGAAGGAAGAAAGGAAAAAGAGAGAGAGGAGAGAGAGAAGGGGAAGAGGGAACTAGGGAAGGAGGGAGGGAGGGAGGGAGAGAGAGAAGAGGAGAGGCGAGGAGAGAGGAGAGAGAGAGTTGGATTGGGTCAAAGGTCCAAGACAGCTACAGAAAAACCTAAAGTTGAATTAGAGGAAAGCACACTCAAGGATTTCCAATATTCCCTTCCCACAACATACCTCAGTTGACACGAGTTCTGTCCTGTCCCCCACAGGGTCCCCTTACTCATCTTGCAAGGCAGGAGACAAAACAAACAGGTATTTCCACCATCAGCAAAGACGCCCCAGGGTCCAAGAAAACCAAAGCTGCCAAAACCACCCAGTCATTGGCAACTTTAACAAGATCTTTTAGGTCCAGCCACTGAGTCGCCCAACCCTAACCCTAAACGGGCCCAATCAAAACAGAGCCAGGAGAGTACAAATCCCAGAGATGCTGACAGGCAAATGGACCCACAGCCAAAGGATTCTGGTTAACAGTTCTTTCTTATTCATAGGAAGCAAACTCATAAGGAAGGTGCAAAGGAACCTAGAAACAGCAAAATGTAGTGGATAGAACACTGGACTTGGAGTGTATAAGACCTAGGTTCAGATTCCATCTTGGGCATTTACTGTGTGACCCTAGGTAGGTCACTTAATATCTATGAGTTGTCCTCATCTGTAAAATAGGGCTAGTAATAGTACCTACCTCAAAGGGTTATTGTGAGAAGCCAAAGAGATAATGTACATAAAGCATTTTTTCAAACGTTAAAGCGTTATATAAACGTGTGCTATTATTACTGTGGTGGTTGCTATTATTCTATGAGAACAGATGGCCTCGATGAGTTTCTTCTAACTCTGAGGGTCTGTGAGTGTGCTGTAATTGTCTGTAGAAATCATGTGGACACAGAATACAGTCTGTTGTGAATACCCACCCATCCCCATTCTCCCTGTAAGGAAGATGCAGACCAAGAACATCATCATCACGCCTAAGCCTCACTGAGACTAAGAATATTCACAGAACCACCAGATCTCACTGTGTTGGCTGACATGTGAGAGGACATTCATCTAACCTGAAGAAGATCAGCAATCTCCTCAACAATCTCCCCTACAAGAGGCTGTCCCACCTATGCCTGAAGACCCCGAGTAGAGGTCAGACCAGGGGCAGGGAACCTGCATGTGGCCCTCTAGTCCTCAAGTGTGGCCCTCTGACTGAATCCAAACTTCACACAACAAATCCCCTTAATAAAAGGATTTGATCTGTAAAACTTGGAGTCAATCAAAAGGCTGCACCCAAGGACCTAGAAGGCACATGTGGCCTCAAAGCCGCAGGTTCCCCATGCCTGAGTCAGACCATACACCTGCTGTAACAACCCATTCCAGGACTGGACAGCTCCAAGGAGACCTTTTTTCCCTTACAATGAACTGAATCTTTCTCCCTGTATCTCTCCCCACTCTTCAGAGAGGGTCCTTCAAAATCCTGAAAAACGCAATCATGCCCCTTCATATCTTCTCCAAGATCAACAACCCTAGTTCCCTGCCTCTCCCGTTCTCTCTGGGCACAGCCTAGTGTCTCACCAACCTTCCTAAGACATGGTCTCCAGAGTTGAAAACAATATTCCAGATGTGGCCTGACCAGGCTAGGAAGCAGTAGGGCCTTTACTTTACCCCTGGCCACTCTACTTCTGGCTAATGTAGCTGAAGCTATCATGAGGCAGCTAGGTGTCACAGTGGGTAGTGTTGGGCCTGAAGTCAGGAAGACTTGAGTTCAAATCCAGCCTCAGACACTTACTAGCTGAGAGACCCTGGACAAGCCATTTAACTCAGTTTCTTCAACTTTAAAGTGGGGATAATAACAGCACCTATCTCCCAAGGTTGCTGTGAAGATCAGAGATATTTGTAACATGTTTGGCACCATGCCTGGCACAAAATAGGCACTTAAAATGAGTGTCCTCTTCCTTTTCCCCCCTCTCCTCCCAGCTAGCTTTCTAGGATTCTAAGTTGCAAAGAAGGTGCCAACCTGCCTTGGTAAAGGATGTGTCTTCACCCGGGAGTTCCCTATCCCACTAAAATCATAGGTCCAGGACCTGTCTCTATTATTATTAAAACCTTCAGAGCTTTTTCATGTGAACCGTTGTTAGCTCCAGTAGTTGTGAGTACAGCTATACGGTTGTTCTCTTTGGTTAGACTCTAAAATTCTACCTCGTTCACAGTCAGTCACTCCCTGCTCTCAAGGAGCTCACAGTCCAATGGGGGAGACAACGTACAAACAACGACGTACAAACAAGGTACGGACTGGATACGGTGCAGGTAATCAACAGAGGGAAGGCATTAGCATTGAGGGGGCTTGGAACGGGCTTCCTGGAGAAGGTGGGATTTTAGCTGGGACTCGAAGGAAGCCAGGAGGCAGAGAGAGATGAGGAGGGAGGGCATCTGAGGCAGGGGTAACAGCCAGTGAAAATGACCGGAGGCAGGAGATGGCATGTTGTGTGCAAGGAACAAACAGAAAGGAGGACAGTGTCACTGAATCCCACAGTAGTATTTTGGGGGCAGAGGGAGAGTATAAAGTGTAAGAAGACAGGAAAGGAGGTAGGGACCAGGCTATGAAGGATCCGAACGCCATCCAAAGGATTCTGTGTTTTCATCCTGGAGATGATAGGGAGCCACTGGAGTTTTTTGAATATGGGAATGACTTGGTCAGACTGAAGGAAGATAGCCCTTTGGTGCTGAATGGAGAGTGGATAGGAGGAGCACGAGAATTGTAATAGATCTTAGAGACCCTTTAGTCCACTTAACAAAAAGATAAACTGATGCCTAAAGAGAAGGTATTTGCCTAAACTTTTATTTAGTTGTTTTTCAGTGGCATCTGAATCTTTATGACCCATTTTGGGGCTTTCTTGGCAAAGATACTGGAGTGATTTGCCACTTCCTTCTCTAGCTCATTTTACATATAAGGAACTGAGGTCAACAGGGTTAAGTGACTTGCCCAGGGTCACACAGCTATTAAGTGTCTGAGGCTAAATTTGAACTCAGGTCCTCCTGAGTCCAGAGTGGGCACTTTATCCACCTTGCCACCTAGCTGCCTTATTAATTAAGGTTAACTAATTAACCCAAACTACTTAATAATAACTTCCCCACATTTCTACAGTACTTAAAATAAAGAGGTTGAGATCACCTTTTGCTCTGACATTCTACATTGGAAGCAGGGTGGTTGAGTGGAACAAGCACTGAATTTGAAGTCAGAGAGTCTGGGTTCAAATCCTGGCTCTAACCCTTCTATTTTGTGACTCTGGACAAATCTTAGCCTCTCTGGGCCTCAGTTTCCCCATCTGTAAAGTGAGGGGTTCTACTAGATGACTTCTGAGGTTCTTTCCAGCTCTAAATCTGTGATTCTATGTCCAAAGGTCCCATGTGGCTCTTCCATGCTGCATCCCAAGGCATCTTCCAGCTTTCATAGTCTTTGTCCCATGATCTCTGAGACTCTATGTTCTAAGATCTCTTCCTGCTCTAACACTCTACAGGTCTCCATCCTTGATCACAGACTCCAAGCGCTGAAAGAGCTCTTTGTACAGGGCTTTTTCTGGTGCCGTGATAAACAGTTGACCCAGGAGCCCCAGCGAAAACAGCACCTCTTTCTCTTGTTTAGGAAGCACCTAAGCGCCTTCGCTGTGGCTAATCTCCTAAAGAGATGTTGGGGATTTCCGGGCAGATTAAATTACACCCCTCAGTATGCACTTTGGCAGATGCTACCTCTCAGCCAGCCAGATGGCTGACAACAGGGATGGTCTCATAGATAAAGAATGAATACCACCACCCAGGCAGACAGGAGGGGCAGCGCCCCACCACCACCACCCCCAATCCACCAGAGGTCTGCTCATTGGCAGGCCAAAGGAACCAGGACATAGCTCCCACCATATTCTCAAAAGATCAACCAACAACTGCAAGAAATGCAGAAATGCACCGCTGTCTGCCTGATTTGGAAGGTGAGGCAGGTACCCCTCCACTTTTGATAGCCCAGATTATGCTCCAATTCTGTCAGGATTCCAAACCAAGTCCTCTGATTCTAGATCCAGCTTGCTTTCCAATGTCTTCAACATGCCACGGGCAATGCTGACATGGCCATTCCTCTATGCAAATTTCTGTTCGCTACTGCCTCAATACAGAAGCTGCAAAGCCAAGGCAAGAGGAAAGTCCTGGCCTCGGGAATCAGGGGACCTGCTCTCAATACCCAGCTCTAAAAGTGACTGGCTGTGGGACCATGAGCAAAGCCCCTCACTGACCTGGCTGTCAGCTTCCTCGTCTGCAAAATGGGTATGCTAATATTTATCCTATCTAGCCTGTGATGAAGGAAGCACTGGAGACTTGTAGAAATTCAAATTATCACCATCATCATCATCATGATTAATATTATTACTACAGGATAAAGTCCAAATGCTTCAGCCTAGCATTCAAGGCTCTGCAAGTTCTGGGTCTCACTGAACTTCCCAGTTTTTTCTTACTACTGCCCCTCCAAAATTCTAAGCTCCAGCCAATTGGACATCGTGAACCTCCATCTACACCCTGTTCTTTCCCAACTCTCAGCTGGGAAATGTCCTGGGAATGTCCTGCCCCATCCAATTTCTCCTCAGCCTTCCACACTCAATACAAACAAGACCTCCTCAAAGAAACTCAATCCCCTTAAGCCCAGAGTATTTGGTCCCTCCTCTAAATGACAGCCCCCTCCTAACCACCCAGGTGGATCAGATCTGCAGACTATTATCACTAGTACATAGGCAGTCCCCTAAGGACTTATCTCTGTGTCCTCAGAAGGCCTCGGTTCAAATCCTGACTGCCACTTACTTACCTGTGTGACTCTAGAAAAGCCATTTAAATCTGGGCCTCAATTCTCTCATTTGTAAAATAAGAAATTGGTACTGTATAATCTCTGAAGTCCCTCACAGTGACAAAGCTATTATTCTAAATTCCCAACCCAGAATATCACACAGTAGGTGCTTAATAAACAATTGCTAAACAAAAGAACAAAGAAAGGAGGAGATTTTTCCATAAAGCTGACTGTGTCTGTGCCTGTGATGAAAATAATTGTCCTGTTCTCTTGAAGGGTGTGGAGAAAGAGGAGGAGAAGAGATCTCGCCCACCACTGGAGCCAACATGTTGGCTCCTTCAGTCTCCCCCACCACAAATTCACTAGGAAACAAGAAATACTGGCTCCTCTTATGACAGGTGTGAATTCCCCAGGCCCTGTAGCACCCCTTCCTCCTGTTCTTGCCAACTTCTCTAAGCCTCACCTGGGAAGCCTAAGGCCTTTTCCCAAACCCAACCTAGCTAGTGGTTTGGCCTGAGCCAGGGGTAGGAAAGCTGCGGCCTTGAGGCCGCATGTGGCCTTCTAAGTCCTCAAGTGTGGCCCTTTGACTGAATCCAAACCTCACAGAACAAACCCCCTTATTAAAAGGATTATTTGTTCTATAAAACTTGGGCTCAGTCAGAAGGCTGCACACAAGGACCTAGAAGGCCACATGTGGCCTCAGGGCCACAGGTTCCCCACCCCTGGCTGAACTATGAGCTTTCTATGAAGAATCAGTGGTCTCCACTAAACCCAACTATCCACAAGCTGGATCCTCTCTGGAGGAGGGAATCCCCACCAGCCAAAGTCAATCCAGCTCCCCTTCACCAAAGTATATAGCCCCACCAGAGGAAGCTTCAGAACATCCACAATATCATTCCAGGTTTCCTTATAACAACCCCAGGGAGTGTCCCCAATACTATATATTACCATTACCAGTGGTGACACCAATGATAACATTGGGATTTTGGTCATTTTTAAGGCATCATAGAATACACTACCACACAACTTCACCTATCATTTTTGTCAAGTTGGGGAAGCAAGGGATTTTGACCCCTCCTCTCTAGAGGGTAAGATATTTTAGACCCAGGTATCCTCAGACCTCCTGATGAGAGATATGATTTTATGAGGGGAAAAGAAGTAATTTCTTAAAAAAACTTTTTTGGCAGCTTGTGGGGTATAAGTTTTAAAGTTTTATGCCTATGCATTTCATAAGAAAACTATATATTTCTTTTTTTGTTGGTTTAATGTTTTATCTGGAAAATGGCACATATTTTACTATTTGTGGAAAAAGATAATTCTGGAGCATTCATTGGTATTTGTGCCTCCCAGGCATGCCTTAATATATGTCCTGTCCCATGTGATGCCAATACTAAACAATCACCATCCCTTGAACGCTAAGATTAGGTTAGGAGTGGAATTTTTTAGTCATGTGTTTTAAACTAGCAATCAATTTTAGTTTATTGGGTTTGAGTTTGGGGCTTTTTTAACAAAAAAAAAAGTGGGGGGGGGGAATGGGAGGCCGGGAGATATCTAGAGAAACTTGTGAACTGTAAATCACATCTGAGAGATGAGCTGATGTACTAAGATGCTTTGATTACTTACAGAGATTAACAGCCCTATCCTGAAGATGAAGTAGCAGCCCAAAGAGGAACAGCGGCTGAGCCCAAAACCAGAAGTCAGAAGCCTCGGGCCCTTGGAGAGGATCTGCCATTAAATTCAAAATGTAGCCTTGACCCAGATTTGATGAGCTCTGACACTGTCCTCCTAGTACTGACATTTTGTTGCTACAAGTGCCTTGGCGGGGGCAGCCCTTCTCCTACTATGTCAGGGAAGTTTAAAACAAAACCTCAGCCAGGTCTCAGGAGGGGATTTGCCTAAAATCAACCAGGAACCTGTCAGACACTGGAAGTGGTCCCCAAGCTTCAGCCTAAAAGCACCAAACCTGTGAGGATGGCTAGGTGCAATTGAGATGGTAAAGTGGTTAGAGAACTGGACCTAGAGTCAGGAAGACCTGGGTTCAAATCCCACCTCAGACATTTATTTGCTATGTGACCTTGGGCTAGTCACTGAAATTCCGTCTGCCTCAATTTCCTCAACTGTAAAATGGGAGCTCTTGTGAGCATTAAATGAGAGAATATTTGTAAAAGGCGGTGCAAACCTTAAAGCCTTATATAAACGTTAGGTAGTTATAAAGCACTGGGTATAAAGTAAAGAAGATCTGAGATTAAATCAGACACTAACCAGGTATGTGACCCTAGACAAGCCACTTAACTTCTCTCAGCCTCAGTTTCCTCACCTGTAACATGGGGATAATAACAGCATTGCCTCACAGGGTTGTTGTGAGGTTCCAGTGAAATAGCATATGCAAAGTGCTAAGAAAGTTCTCTGTTTTGTGAGCTTCCTTTAAAAGTTCAGCTCAAATACCACTTCCAGCACGAAGCCTTTCCTGATCCTCACATAAGCTGCTAGCGCCCCCACAAATTACCTAATATTTATTTTTTCAGAAATCTTGTACATGCTTACATATAGTTATATATTGTCTCACCTCCCCCAGCTTGTACTTGACACTCAGATTTTTTGATTCTAACTACATCTTTCTCTTTATTCCCATTAAATTTCATCTTCTTGGACTCAATCCAATGTTTGTTCCATCTTGCCGAGCTCCTTTCAGATCCTGCGACACAGCATGTTACTAAACCTTCCCTGCTTATGTCATCTGTAAATTTGATCCAATTTAATTTGACAAATATTTATTAAGTGTTTACAACTGTGCAAGGCAGCAAGCTAGGCTCCAGTAATACAATGACAAAATCTACACAATTTCTGACCCCCAGAGCCTTCTATTCTACCATAGTCCCTCTAGGCCTCTATCTAAGCCACAGGTAAAAGGGTCAAAGACCATCGGGCTAAGGACAGATCCCTAGGGCACTCCCTTAGAGTCTGGTCATTGGAACTTATCAGAAACAGCCAGGTGCCCTCACTCTCTCCCCTACTCTTCGAGGGTTTCGATCCCCTATTGTCCATTTCTGTTCTGTCTTTTCTAGTCAAAAATCATTTTCCTTTGCAGAGACAGCAGAAATAACACAAGCAGTGAGTAATTCCAGATTTGCTAGTGAAGCCAGAGCTGGCCTCAGATCCAGGAAGATCTGGGTTCAAGTGCCACCCCTGAAACCTGCAGGCTGTGTGACAGATCACTTAACTTTGCAGCACTCTGGGCAATTCTCTAAAACCACAATGATGCCGAGAAGATGACCCACACAGGAGCAAAGGGAGTTTCCTTATCCGAGAATTCCCTACGTCAATGAAATCCTCTCTATCCTTGGTCATCCATTCCGACTGTCTCATCTGCTTAGAGAAGCAGTAGCCTTAAAAATAATAATAATGATTATACTACCAAATAGCTAACATTTGTTACCTACTATGTGCCAGGTACTGCACTAAACTTTTTTTTAAACAATTATTATATATATATATATATATATATGATATTTATTGTGTAATATATTTATTTATTATATATTATTTATAAATATTTATAAAACTTTAACAATTATTATCTCATCCGAACCTCACAACAACCTTGTAAAGGAAGGTGCTACTGTTATCCCCCATTTTACAGATGAGAAAATGAAGGCAAACCAAGGTTCAGTAACTTGCCCTGGGTCACATTTGAACTAGGGTCTTCCTGACTCTAGACCTAGCACACTATCCGTTGCTTCAAACAAGTGACATTTATAAGCTGCAATGCTTCCAGAAGAGGACAGCAGGAACCTGAAGACTATTCCATATGAGGATCAATTAAAGGAACTAGAGACATTTAGCCATTGGTCCTAGAGGGACACAATAACTATCTTCCAGCATTGGAAGGGCTACTGTATCAGAGTAGGGTTGGACCTGCTTGGCTGGGCCTCCCAAGGAACAACTAGAAATAATGCTGTGTGTGGGAGGAGAGAAGTTACAGGAAGGCAGTGTCAGCTAAATATAAGAAGAAATTTCCTTACAACTAGAGATAACCAACCATGGAATGGACTGACTCAGAAGGGTAAGTTTCCCATTGCTAGGAAGGCTGGATCACCACTTGTGAGGGATATTGTAACAAGGTAGGGATTGAACCCCCTGAGGTCTCTTCCAGGGCTAAAGTTCTTCATGCCAAGGGGCTAGAAGACATGTTATGTGTCTGTATTTGTGTCCCTGCTCTGTACACTCAGGTTGCACATATTTTGACTGGTATCACACTTATCTGTACCCACGTTTGATCTCCCCCTTATTCGGGGGGTCCTGGAGCTGGCTTGTTAAGCTTTTACAATGAGCACTGAAACCCTGGAAATTAGCAAGTGCTACAAATCAGGGCTTGATTTAGCGTTTGTTTGCTCATCCAGACTTAAGAAAGTAAAGGAGAAGGTGCTAAGAATGTACATTAAACTTAAAAGTATGTGGTACATTTTTTAGAGATCTGGTTGTTAAACATTTATTTCCCAGCAGACCACTGCCCTTATTCAGCAGCATTGTGTAGTCGTTTGTGGTAGTGGTATTAGTGGAGATGGTGGTAGCAGGAGTAACAGTAAGGACAATAATGATAGCTGGCATTTAAGGTTTGTGGGAGACTTCGCAAACACTGTCTCATATCAACAACCCTGGGAGGCAGGCGCCGTTACCGTCCCCATTCCACAAATGAAGAAACTGAGGCTTACAAAGATGAAGTGACTCACCCACAGTCACCACGCTAATAAGTATCCAAGGTGGAGTTGAACTCAAGTCTGCCTGGCTCCTAATCCGGTGCCGTATCTGCTGTGCCATGAGCTTGACACCAGAGAACCTAAGGAGAACTTTAGCTATGCGACCCTAGGTAAGTCACTGGGTCACATCTGTAAAATCAGGAGTGCCTTCTAGTCTAATCAATCTATGGTTATGATCGTGTCCGTGAGGAGAGGAGACTGGATTTCTGTCACTGACAACGAGCCAACCAAAGGCACTTAAAACATCTGTTAAATGAACACATTCTGTAGGATGACTGAGCATTCTAAGTCAT
Source organism: Trichosurus vulpecula (assembly GCF_011100635.1). Lineage (NCBI taxonomy): Eukaryota > Metazoa > Chordata > Mammalia > Diprotodontia > Phalangeridae > Trichosurus > Trichosurus vulpecula. The sequence continues at coordinate 22,021,299 of NC_050575.1, read as the reverse complement.
TCCCATCCGGATTTGCCTCATCATCATCATCATCATATCCTCCTACCTGGTCTCCCTACCTCTAGCCTCTCCCCTCTCCAGGATATTATTCACATAGCTGACAAAACAATCTTCCTAAACTCCCCTCTGTAATCACGTCACTCTCTTATAAAAAAAATTTTTAAAAAACTAGTTAGAACCAAGTTTCAGTGACTCCATATTACCTCCAGAACTAAAGAAAAACTTCTTAAGCTTGCTATTCAAGGTCCTCTACAATCTGACTCCAACATACCTTTGCAGCTTCTATCACATTCCTCACCTTCACACACCCTACATTCTGACCCAACTAGCCTACTCACCACTCCTTCAATTCATCCTGCCTTTCCCGGCCTCCGTGCATTTACTCATGTCACCCCTTCCCCATCACCGAGAATGTACTCCTTTCAAAATCCTTTTCTTCCCCCAAGGCCCGGCTCAAGTGCCATTGCCTCATGCTGAAAATGAGCTCTTTCTTCTCAAAATGTCTTAGAGCACTTTGCTTGGATCTCACCAGCGTCTCTGTTCTCTTCTTTATATCATAGTTATTTGTGTACCACTCATAGCCTTTTCCCCAGTAGATTATAAGCTCCCTGTGGGCAGGGAATGTGAATTTGTCTTTTTTGCCATCTTTGTATTCCCTGCACAATGTAGGTAATTAATAAATGTTCACTGTTTTGAAGAGAACTGAATTGATGCCCAGGTCTCAACCACCAGCAGCAACACCCGAGCTTCACCCATTCCCCAGGCAGACTGAGCTAGGCTGGGCAGGCCAGCACCTTGGCATGACTCATTGTGAAAAACACAAACACAGACTCCCAACCCCAAACAAGGATGAACTGCCAAGGTAAAACACAATGAGAAAGCATGGGCTGTG